>NC_092417.1:155576216-155684277 GCF_040894005.1 Engystomops pustulosus | reverse complement strand
CCCCCAGGAAATATACTCTAGCCGCCTTCTGGCTGATGGACCTCTGGGGTTCAGTATTGGGTTGAGCCATGGCCTACCGCAGGATCCTCTGGTACTCTGGTGGGCCAGTCCAACACTGGATCTGAAGGAAATGGTCAGGATGTGAGATAAATGTGAGTGTCACAGCAAAGGGTCTGAATACTTATGACCATGTGATATTTCAGTTTTTATTGTTTAATAAATTAGCAGAAATATCTACGTTTCTGTTGTGTGTTTTTTCCGTCAAGATGTGTGACGAGTGTACATTAATGAGCAAAAACCTAGACATGTCACCCTTCCTCTATATTTCTTGATTATGTCCATTTACCAGGTCTCCAATTTTATTTACTTTATTTTGTCTTGCAGCCATCCATTCCAGGGAAACTATAGTGTAACGGATGTGAAGCTGAGGCTTTCACAGTAAGTATTGACTTTCTGCCTTTAAATCACTAGTACTAAAAGGTTCCAAAGGCTAACATAGATGTCGTTTTAAAGTTCGGTTCAGAACAGTGAAAGAGGAAAGAAGATCGGCAATGCTGTTGTCACCACAAGTCGAAACATGGTTCAGACTGGAAAAGCAGTAGGTAAGAATATATTGTTGCTCATTTGCTTCCATACAAAATACTTTAACTCCTTAAGGCCCCTTTCACACTTGCGTTTTTCACGTGTGTTTTCTGCGCGTGCTTTTGACACGCAGAACTTGCATTGCACTCTGACCTATTGTAACCAATGGGTCTTTTCAGACTTGCATTTTTTTTCACGCACACACGGGCGTTTTTTTAACGCGCGTTTAAATCTCGACATGCTCTACTACTGCTCCGGTGACGTCACGCTGCTGTCGTCATGACTCACCCAGCAGATCGCCGACCCCGTCCTGTCCCTCGGCGTCCTGGAAGGTGGCGGGGTCTCCTATCTGGTAGAGTGGTCCCTTGTTCCACCACTCCATGGCCGGCAGGGGGCGGCAGCGAGGTGCCTGCACGATGATGACCACGGCTCCGGCCAGCATGCCGGCCCAGCCCAGCCAGAAGAGGACGAGCAGCGCCCAGCGGACCCGCACCCAACCCGGGGTGCCCGCCACCTTCAGCAGCTCCTCCTTGGACAGGCCGGTGAATTTCGTGGCCCGGATGCCGCCATCATCGTCCTCGTCATCCAGCTTCACCTTGACCACCCCGTTCTTCTCTCCCCCCACAGGGGACTCCCCGGCCCCCGCGGCCATCGGCTGCTTCTCGGGGTCGATCTCATTGAGCTCCACGTCCTTCATGTCCAGCGCCGTGTCCTGTGTCATCTCTGCTGTCTGTGTGTTCTATAAGAGCCGGTGCCGGTACCGGGGAGTTTATATATAGACCCCCAGGCCCCGCCCTGTCCCCGCCTCCCGGTCTCAGTGATTGGTACAGGACACATGACGTAACAGCGCTGCCGGCTCCGGGCTCCTCCTCTATGGCGTCTGTCACTGCAATGATGCAAGCAGTGACCGGCGTGTCACCAGCCTCTACCCCCCACTACCTACCCCTGCCCACTGTCACCAGCCCCTGCCCCACCACTACCTACCCCTGCCCACTGTCACCAGCCTCTACCCCCCACTACCTACCCCTGCCCACTGTCACCAGCCCCTGCCCCACCACTACCTACCCCTGCCCACTGTCACCAGCCCCTGCCCCACCACTACCTACCCCTGCCCACTGTCACCAGCCCCTGCCCCACCACTACCTACCCCTGCCCACTGTCACCAGCCCCACCACTACCTACCCCTGCCCACTGTCACCAGCCCCTGCCCCACCACTACCTACCCCTGCCCACTGTCACCAGCCCCACCACTACCTACCCCTGCCCACTGTCACCAGCCCCTGCCCCACCACTACCTACCCCTGCCCACTGTCACCAGCCCCACCACTACCTACCCCTGCCCACTGTCACCAGCCCCTGCCCCACCACTACCTACCCCTGCCCACTGTCACCAGCCCCTGCCCCATCACTACTTATCCCTGCCCCACCACTACCTACCCCTGCCCACTGTCACCAGCCCCTGCCCCATCACTACTTATCCCTGCCCACTGTCACCAGCCCCTGCCCCACCACTACCTACCCCTGCCCACTGTCACCAGCCCCTGCCCCATCACTACCTACCCCTGCCCACTGTCACCAGCCCCTGCCCCACCACTACCTACCCCTGCCCACTGTCACCAGCCCCTGCCCCATCACTACTTACCCCTGCCCACTGTCACCAGCCCCTGCCCCATCACTACTTAACCCTGCCCACTGTCACCAGCCCCTGCCCCACCACTACTTACCCCTGCCCACCACTACTTACCCCTGCCCACTGTCACCAGCCCCTGCCCCATCACTACTTACCCTTGCCCACCACTACTTACCCCTGCCCACTGTCACCAGCCCCTGCCCCACCACTACTTACCCCTTCCCACTGTCACCAGCCCCTGCCCCATCACTACTTACCCCTGCCCACCACTACTTACCCCTGCCCACTGTCACCAGCCCCTGCCCCATCACTACTTACCCCTGCCCACCACTACTTACCCCTGCCCACTGTCACCAGCCCCTGCCCCATCACTACTTACCCCTGCCCACCACTACTTACCCCTGCCCACTGTCACCAGCCCCTGCCCCATCACTACTTACCCCTGCCCACTGTCACCAGCCCCTGCCCACTGTCACCAGCCCCTGCCCCACCACTACTTACCCCTGCCCACTGTCACCAGCCCCTGCCCCACCACTACTTACCCCTGCCCACCACTACTTACCCCTGCCCACTGTCACCAGCCCCTGCCCCATCACTACTTAACCCTGCCCACTGTCACCAGCCCCTGCCCCACCACTACTTACCCCTGCCCACCACTACTTACCCCTGCCCACTGTCACCAGCCCCTGCCCACTGTCACCAGCCCCACCACTACCTACCCCTGCCCACTGTCACCAGCCCCTGCCCCACCACTACTTACCCCTGCCCACTGTCACCAGCCCCTGCCCCACCACTACTTACCCCTGCCCACTGTCACCAGCCCCTGCCCCACCACTACTTACCCCTGCCCACTGTCACCAGCCCCTGCCCCACCACTACTTACCCCTGCCCACTGTCACCAGCCCCTGCCCCACCACAATTTACCTACCTACCCCTGTCACCAGCCCCTGCCCCCCCCCACTAACCACCTACCCACCCCGGCACCAGCCCCTGCCCCCCACTACCTACCTACCCCTGTCACCAGCCCCTGCCCCCCCCGTTATCTACCTACCCCTGTCACCTGCCCCCCCCGTTATCTGCCTACCCCTGTCACCAGCCCCTGCCCCCCACTACCTACCTACCCATCACCAGCCCCTGCCCCCCCGTTATCTACCTACCCCTGTCACCAGCCCCTGCCCCCCCCCCGTTATCTACCTACCCCTGTCACCAGCACCTGCCCCCCACTACCTACTTACCCCTGTCACCAGCCCCTGCCCCCCCCCCCCGTTATCTACCTACCCCTGTCACTAGCCCCTGCCCCCCACTATCTACCTACCCCTGCCCCTTGGCAGACAAGGCGTCAGCTATGTCACCCCTTTAACGCCAAGTGCAGTCTATGGTGGGTGACTACACCAGTGTGCAGGAGGTATTTTCATTGCCTTTTGAAACCTGCTGCTCTGTAACATCCCCTGTACACGGGTCAGTGTGCGGCTCTAACACAATGGCCGTCCAATACACAGCGCTGGATACAGGGATATAGGCTCAGGGCGCGTTCACATGTTGCGCTTTGGTTGCGTTTTCATTGTGTTATAAAACGCATTACAACAGCTAAGGCTGGTGCCACACGTACCGCAAACGCAGACAAAGCCGCGGCCCGATTGCATTGGCGTTTCTATGGAAACGCCTGCGATCAGGAACGAGCTTTAAACTTTAAACAGTAATGTAATTAGGCAAATCACCTCTTCTCAGCTGTCGTAACGCGTTTCAAACGCAATGAAAACGCAGGACAAAATGCAACGTGTGAATGCACCCTCATTGTAAATTGCAGCAAAAAAAAGGCTTTCCCCACTTTCGGCTCCTTAACCCCTTAAGGACGGAGGGTTTTCGGCTCATTTCTCGCTCTCCAACTTCAAAAATCCATAACTTTTTCATTTTTCCGTGTACAGACCTGTGTGAGGGCTTATTTTGTGCGTAACAAATTTTACTTTCCCGTAATGTTATTTATTTTAACATGCCGTGTACTGCAAAGCTGAAAAAAAATTCCAAATGTGGAAAAATTGAAAAAAAACGTCACGTGCGTCATGTTCTTGTGGGCTCAGTTTTTACGACTTTCACTCTTCGCTCCAAATAACACGCCTACTTTATTCTTTGGTTCGGTGCGATCGCGGTGATACCAAATTTATATAGGTTTTATTGTGTTTTAATACATTTTCAAAAATTAAACGAATGTGTACAAAAAAGAAAAAAAATTTTTGCCATCTTCTGATGCTAATAACTTTTTCATACTTTGGCGCATGGAGATGTGTGAGGGGTCATTTTTGCGAAATGAGGCGACGTTTTTATTGCTACCATTTTGAGGTCTGTGCGACATTTTGATCATTTTTTATTTCATTTTTTGTTATGTAAAAAGGTGTAAAAGTCGCATTTCGGACATTTGGGCGCCATTTCCCGCCTCGGAGGTCACCGCCGCCTGTAACCGTTTTTATATTTTGATAGATCGGGCATTTTGGGACGCGGCGATACCTAATATGTCTGTGATTTTTACTGTTTGTTATGTTTTATATCCGTTCTAGGGAAAGGGGGGTGATTTGAACTTTTAATATTTTAGTAATTTTTTTTCTTTTTTAAACTTTTTTTTTTCTTTTTTTTTTCACTATCTTTTAGACCATCTAGGGTACATTAACCCTAGATGGTCAGATCGCTGCTACCATATACTGCAATACTTCTGTATTGCAATATATGGCATTTTTGCAGCACATTCATTACAATGAGCCACTGGCTCACCTTTGTATGAAGAGGACTCAGCCCGTGAGCCCTCTTCATACATCCCTTACACCTCTGCGCCGTAGAGCTACGGCGCAGAGCGTTAAGGGGTTAAAGGACAACTTAATGGGATTTGGGACACTAAACAACCCAGCAGGTCCAGGTTTAGTGTCCCAAAAAGCCCTTTAGCTCGTCCAGCTATATAAAATAAATACATTTTAAAAAGTTTTCACTTACTGCAATGTGTAGCTCCCTGCGCCTGCAGTCACTGCACATGTGGGTACAGCCGGGACATCACCAAACCCTGCAGGTAATAATAACATGATCAATAACATAATAACATGTACTATACACGTCACATGATGTGGATACACAGCGCAGCGGCCACAAGCACCAGAGACACTTCCATCACTGGTGCAGGAGGCCGGAGTGTAGCTGAGGAATCACTGCTGGGTCTGCTCTGGATGCAGTATTTGGGCTCTGGGGTTGTCTTTATTACTGAGCTTCAGCCTAGTCACATAGATACAGGCAGTCCCCTACTTGAGAACACCTGACATACAGACGACCCCTAGTTACAAACAGACCACTGGATGCTGGTAATTTACTGTACTTTAGCCTTAGGCTACAATAATCAGCTGTAACAGTTATCACAGGTGTCTGTAATGAAGCTTTATTGATAATCCTGGTTCTTATTACAACCCAACATTTTTAAAATCCAATTTTCACAGAGACCAAACATTTTTTGTCTGGAGTTACAATTATAAAGTACACAGTTCCAACTTACATACAAATTCAACTTAAGAACAACCCTACAGAACCTATCTTGTATGTAACCTGGGGACTGCCTGTATAAGGCCTCATGCAGATGAGCGGATGTGCTGCGGCCCAGGTAGGATGCAGGCCGGTGCAGGAGGAAGAAGCGCTCCTCACCTCTCCATTGAAGGCTGAGCGTCCGACGCTGTATGACGGTAAAACACAGCACATGTCGTGTATTTTTCTGTGCTCGGTCACGGTGTGATGAGACAGTGTCTGCTCACTGCACTGTGACCCTATAAGCAGGTCGCCTGTGGCCAATGGATATGGGTTGTCCTGCCTCTTCCAGTGTTTTAGTTGAGATGAATGTGTGCTGCACTTTATGTACATGCTCAGTAGTGAAGCTCCTCCGCTACAGATCAGAAGAATAAGGCCTTGGGAAGGAAAGCCCACCACTGCTAGAGGGACCAGGATAACAGGACTGTAAAGTCAGTGACCCTATTGGTGAAGCTGGAGTGTGAAGTTTGGCTTGGAAACTGTTTTGCTGTTCCTGCAGCCTCCTAGCACTGACACCTATACACTAGACAGAACTGGACGGCTTCATTCAAGTTAATAAGTAGTGAGTTGTATTTCCCCAGCACTGTTGTTATAGCTATAACACTTACAACTAGTGCAGGGTCAGGTCAGGTCAGGTGAGCGGGTCCTATGAAGAGCGTGATGTCGTATTGTAATGCTGCATCTTATCGTTGTCACATTGTAACCCATCACATTACACGGCTGTAACATTGATCTAGTTTACAAGTGACTCCCCCAGCACAGATGTCAATGCACAATACTTTACTCTGATTTGTTGATTCTAACCAATCAAACTTGTATTTGGGGGTCTACTAGCTGAGCGACCCCAGTGAAAGATCTGGTAGTTACTGAGGGGGACATCCAGACTCAGTGAGTTGTGCACTGCCCGCTGCAGCTCCTATGGGCAGAAGTGGAAGTTCACTAAGGTCAATCCATTCTGTGATTGTACATCCCCTCTAACCACATGATACTCCTGCCCTAAGTGTTATTGTATGAGGGATCTGGCTTGAGCCGGAGGTCTCTGCTTCACGTGCGGAGAATAATAAAGTCACAATTCTAGGAATTGCCCTACAGGTGGTTGTGTAGACTGCAGGCTGACAACACATAGCGGAGCGGGTACAGGAGGTCACTGCTCTCAATACACTATCTGTAGGTATGTATGTAGTATCCTGTGTACACACATAGAAAGAGGAGGCCACAATATCCACTCTATTATTTCCCCAAGATAAGACCACAACATGTCAATACACACTATACAATACAATTACACACTATACAATACACACTATACAATACACACTATACAATACAATACACACTATACAATACACACTATACAATACAATACACACTATACAATACACAATACACACTATCAACACACTATACAATACAATACACACTATACAATACAATACACACTATACAATACACACTACACAATACAATACACACTATACAATACACAATACAATACACACTATACAATACTTATACATACTATACAATACAATACACAATACACACTATACAATACACACTATACAATTACACACTACACACTATACAATACAATACACACTATACAATACACACTATACAATACAATACACACTATACAATAACACACTATACAATACAATACACACTATACAATCACACTATATACAATACAATACCACTATACAATCACACTATAACAATACAATACACACTATACAATACACACTATACAATACAATACACACTATACAATACACACTATACAATACAATACACACTATACAATACAATACACACTATACAATACACACTACACAATACAATACACACTATACAATACAATACACACTATACAATACTATACAATACAATATACACTACAATACAATACAACACTATACAATACAATACACACTATACAATACAATACACACTACAATACACACTATACAATACACACTATACAATACAATACACACTATACATACACACTATACAATACAATACACACTATACATACTATACAATACAATATACACTACACAATACAATACACACTATACAATACAATACACACTATACAATACAATACACACTACAATACACACTATACATACACACTATACAATACAATACACACTATACAATACACACTATACAATACAATACACACTATACAATACAATACACACTATACAATACAATACACACTATACAATACAATACACAATACAATACACACTATACCTACACACACAATACACACTATACAATACACACTATACCAAACAATACACACTACAATACAATACACACTATACAATACAATACACACTATACAATACAATACACACTATACACTACAATACACACTATACACTACACACTACACAATACAATACACACTATACAATACAATACACACTATACATACACACTATACAATACAATACACATACACACTATACAATACACACTATACAATACATACACACTATACAATACACACTATACAATACACACAATACAATACACACTATACAATACAATACACACTATACAATACAATACACACTATACAATACAATACACACTATACAATACACACTATACAATACAATACACACTATACAATACAATACACACTATACAATACAATACACACTATACAATACAATACACAATACAATACACACTATACAATACAATACACTACACAATACACACTACACAATACAATACACACTATACAATACAATACACACCATACAATACAAATACTCTACACAATACATTACAGACTATACAATAAAATACACACTATACACTACACAATACAATACACACTATACAATACAATACACACTATACACTACACAATACAATACACACAATACATACTACAATACACACTATACAATACAATACACACTATACACTACACAATACAATACACACTACAATACACACTACACAATACAATACACACTATACAATACAATACACACTATACACTACACAATACAATACAATACACACTATACACTACACACAATACAATACACACTATACAATACACACTATACAATACAATACACACTACACAATACAATACACACTATACAATACACACTATACAATATCATACACACTATACACTACACAATACACCCTATACACTACACAATTACACCCTATACACTACACAATACACCCTATACACTACACAATACACACTACACAATACACACTACACAATACATACACACTATACAATACAATACACAATACAATACACACTATACACTACACACTACACAATACAATACACACTACACTACACAATACAATACACACTATACAATACAATACACACAATACAATACACACTATACAATACACACTACACTACACAATACAATACACACTATACAATACAATACACACTATACAATACTATACACACTATACAATAAACACTATACAATACACACTACACAATACATACACACTATACAATACACAATACAATACACAATAAAATACACACTATACAATACAATACACAAGTACAATACACACTATACAATACAATACACACTATACACTACAATACAATACACACTACACAATACAATATTTACAATACAATACACACTACACTACACAATACAATACACACTATACAATACACACTACACAATACAATACACACTACACTACACAATACAATACACACTATACTATACAATAAACACTATACAATACAATACACACTACACAATACATACACACTATACAATACACAATACAATACACACTATACAATACACACTATACAATACACACTATACAATACACACTATACAATACAATACACACTATACAATACACACTATACAATACAATACACACTATACAATACACACTATACAATACAATACACACTATACAATACACACTATACAATACAATACACACTATACAATACAATACACAATACACACTATACAATACACCCTATACAATACAATACACACTATACAATACAATACACACTATACAATACAATACACACTATACAATACAATACACACTATACAATACTATACAATACAATATACACTACACAATACAATACACACTATACAATACAATACACACTATACAATACAATACACACTATACAATACAATACACACTATACAATACAATACACACTATACAATACAATTACACACTATACAATACAATACACACTATACAATACAATACACACTATACACTACACACTACACACTACAATACACACTATACAATACACACTATACAATACAATACACAATACAATACACACTATACAATACAATACACACTATACAATACAATACACACTATACAATACTATACAATACAATATACACTACACAATACAATACACACTATACAATACAATACACACTATACAATACAATACACACTACAATACAATACACACTATACAATACAATACACACTATACACTACACACTACACAATACAATACACACTATACAATACAATACACACTATACATTACACAACTATACAATACAATACACACTATACAATACACACTATACAATACACAATACACACTATACAATACACACTATACAATACAATACACACTATACAATACAATACACACTATACAATACAATACACAATACACACTATACAATACACACTATACAATACAATACACACTATACAATACAATACACACTATACAATACACACTATACAATACAATACACACTATACAATACAATACACACTATACAATACACACTATACAATACATACACACTACAATACACACTATACAATACAATACACACTACACAATACAATACCACCATACAATACAATACACACTATACAAAATACACACTATACACTACACAATACAATACAGACTATACAATACAATACACACTATACACTACACAATACAATACACACTATACAATACACACTACACAATACACACTATACAATACAATACACACTATACACTACACAATACAATACACACTACAATACACACTACACAATACACACTATACAATACAATACACACTATACACTACACAATACAATACACACAATACAATACACACTACACACTATACAATACAATACACACTATACACTACACACTACACAATACAATACACACTATACAATACAATACACACTATACACTACACACAATACAATACACACTATACAATACAATACACACTACACAATACAATACACACTATACAATACACACTATACAATACAATACACACTATACACCCTATACACTACACAATACACCCTATACACTACACAATACACCCTATACACTACACAATACAATACACACTACACAATACAATACACACTACACAATACACACTATACAATACAATACACACTATACAATACAATACACAATACAATACACACTATACACTACACAATACAATACACACAATACAATACACACTACACAATACAATACACACTATACACTACACAATACATTACACACTACACAATACACACTACACAATACAATACACACTACACTACACAATACATACACACTATACAATACAATACACACAATACAATACACACTACACAATACAATACACACTACACTACAATACACACTATACAATACAATACACACTATACACTACACACTACACAATACAATACACACAATACACACTACACAATACAATACACACTACACTACACAATACACACTATACAATACAATACACACAATACAATACACACTATACAATACACACTACACAATACAATACACACTACACTACACAATACAATACACACTATACAATACAATACACACTATACAATACACACTACACAATACAATACACACTATACAATTACAATACACACTATACAATACAATACACACTACACAATACAATACACACTATACAATATACACTATACAATACAATACAATACACACTACACAATACAATACACACTATACAATAACACTATACAATACAATACACACTACACAATACAATACACACTATACAATACACACTATACAATACAATACACACTATACAATACACACTATACAATACACACTACACAATACACTACACACTATACACTACAATACACACTATACACTACACAATACAATACACACAATACAATACACACTATACAATACAATACACACTATACACTACACACTACACAATACAATACACACTATACAATACAATACACACTACACACTATACAATACAATACACACTACACAATACAATACACACTATACAATACACACTATACAATACAATACACACTATACACCCTATACACTACACAATACACCCTATACACTACACAATATAATACACACTACACAATACACACTATACTATACAATACACACTATACAATACAATACACAATACAATACACACTATACACTACACAATACAATACACACAATACAATACACACTACACAATACAATACACACTATACACTACACAATACAATACACACTACACAATACACACTACACAATACAATACACACTACACTACACAATACAATACACACAATACAATACACACTACACAATACAATACACACTACACTACACAATACACACTATACAATACAATACACACTATACACTACACACTACACAATACAATACACACTACACAATACACACTACACAATACAATACACACTATACAATACACACTATACAATACAATACACACTATACAATACACACTATACAATACACACTACACAATACACTACACACTATACACTACAATACACACTATACACTACACAATACAATACACACAATACAATACACACTACACACTATACAATACAATACACACTATACACTACACACTACACAATACAATACACACTATACAATACAATACACACTATACAATACAATACACACTACACTACACAATACAATACACACTATACAATACAATACACACTACACAATACAATACACACTACACTACACAATACAATACACACTATACAATACAATACACACTATACAATACACACTACACAATACAATACACACTATACAATACAATACACAATACACACTATACAATACAATACACAATACACACTATACAATACAATACACACTACACAATACAATACACACTATACAATATACACTATACAATACAATACAATACACACTACACAATACAATACACACTATACAATACACACTATACACTACACACTACACAATACACTACACACTATACACTACAATACACACTATACACTACACAATACACAATACACACTATACACTACACAATACAATACACACTATACAATACAATACACTATACAATACAATACACACTATACAATACACACTATACAATACAATACACACTATACAATACATTACACACTACACAATACAATACACACTACACACTACACAATACAATACACACTACACACTTTACAATACAATACACACTATACACTACACACTACACAATACACACTACACAATACAATACACACTATACAATACAATACAATACACACTACACAATACAATACACACTATACACTACACAATACAATACAATACACACTACACAATACAATACACACTATACAATACAATACACACTATACACTACACACTATACACTACACACTATACAATACACACTATACAATACACACTATACACTACACAATACAATACACACTATACACTACACAATACAATACACACTATACACTACAATACACACTATACACTACACAATACAATACACACTATACAATACACACTACACAAGTGGCACAAGTCTCCATGTACAATGCACCGGCCTCCTATATAATACATGGGAATGTAGCGAAACATTAAAGCATAGACTATAAGCCGTATCATCAGACAATGTTATTACTCTCATTTCTTATGTTATCTGCATATGTAGAGAATGGGACACCCCCCTCCCCCGATCTCCTAATTGCTGGGGGTCTATTCTTGTCATTGCAAATGGACCCTTACCATTCAGCTAATCAGCCCCTTATCCTATGGATGGGATTAAGCTTTATGTTATTTGATAACAATTGGTACAACCCCTTTATAGAGCAGGATGCTTGCTTACCCTGCTACTACATCAATCAGGGGGGGCAGCACAATATCAGGTCCTAGGTGTTATCCCCCAAGCTGCAGATAAGGGATAACAAATTTAGGACAATCCTTTTTAAGGCTAAAGATGAATATACATAAACTTAGTGCCGTAGTCTTAGTACAGACGGTCCCCTACTTAAGGACACCCAACTTACAAAACAGCCCCTAGTTAAAGACGGACCCCTCTGCCCACTGTGACCTCTGGTGACCTCTCTGGATGTTGCTATAGTCCCAGACTGCAATAATCAGCTGTAAGGTGTCTGTAATGAAGCTTTATTGATAATCCTTGGTCCCATTACAGCAAAAAAAATTTAAACTCCAAATGTCACTGGTGCAAAAAAAATTTTTTTGTCTGGATCTACAATTTTAAAATATACAGTTTCGACTTACAAACAAATTCAACTTAAGAACAAACCTCCAGACCCTATCATGTACGTAACCCGGGGACTGCCTGATATCCTGCCTTAAAGGAGATTGTCACATGTTTTATTGGTATTGTATGTGATTGTAAATAGCAAGCTCATTCAATAAAGACTTTTACTTAAAAAATAAAAGGACATTCCCCACTTTCACCTCCTTCAGGGACACGTGTCAGGGCGATTTGGTCCATAAGGACCTGTAGATGGTTTAGTGTACCAAATAGCCCTATAGATGGTCCCTCTGTGCCCGCTATAAAAAAAAAAAAAAAAAATTATACTTGCCTGCTGCGGATATCCCAGCACCTGCGCAGTCGTGTGAAACCTGCAGACTGCACCCCAGCTTCACTGCGCATGCTCAGTGGGTGCAGCACTTGTGCAATGAAGCCGCAGTGTACTGCTCCAGCTTCACTGTATTACTGCACAAGCGCGGGGAGCACCAGAGATGGGTCCAATACGTCTCATCTCTTGGTAAGTCTAAAGGGTTTTTTCTTATCAGCAGGCCCAGAGGGAGCAGCCAGAGGGCAATTTGAGACACTAAACCACTGGACCAAAAGGAACTGTGGGTGGTTTAGAGTCCCAAAATGCCCTGACAGTCCCCTTTAAAAAAAAAAAAATCTATCAAAATCCATCATGATAAACCAGAGACACTAAGGGTGATGTCACACATGGCGTTTTTAGGCCGTTTTTAGCGAGTGCGTTTTCAGATCGTAAAAAAAAACGTGTGCATTTTTGTCCGGTTTTCCAAATTTTCGCAATTAAAAACTGACAAAAAACGCATTCGTTTTCAAAAAACCACATGGGTTTTTAAAACATGCGTTTTTTTACTATCTGAAAACGCACCAACTAAAAACAGCCCAAAAACGCCATTACTCATAGATCCAGGCACCGTGACTGTGGTAATCTTCTTATATTTGTTTTCCATGACCTCCTCCCTCCCTAAAATCAACTTTTAACATTATTATATCTTCCTCACGTCCCCCCTCCCTCTGCCTGCTGTAATCTAACACAGTGAGAGAGGGAAGTGCTCCGGCAGTGTAACAACCTGTGAATCTGCAGAACAGAGGGGCTCTGGTAATAACCCTAGATCCCTTTAGTCTCATTATCATAATTTTAAAAGTTGATTTTAGAAGGAAGGAGGCCATGGATAACAAATATAAGAAGATTACTACAGTCCCGATGCCTGGATCTATGAGTAATGTCCCTGGTTTATCGTGCAGGATTGTTGTGATGGTAGATTTCCTTGCATCTATAACAGCGTCCTCTTACACTGTACCGTTATGTGCGGTTCAGCAGTTTTGTATCAATCCAGTGAATTAAACAAATCTTCAACACCCAGAAGAGGTCTTAGCATGATGTGCGCAGCACTCTCTATGTAGATGTGTTTCCCTGCAAAGGATTTAAGAGCACAGATCGTGTGTCAGCACGAATTTCATGTGAATCTACTGGCAGGACGTAAACACGATCCTGGGATGAACCCGAATCAGACGACAAAACAATCTATAATAAGACGTAATACTTGGAAGGAGGAGGCGCACAGGACACCGCTAACGGCTGACAGATGGGGCTCACGTCCAGCAGGGTGGAAAACATCTGATCGTCTGGTAAATAAGGGGCCACACGACAGCCGGGGCCAATCCCTCATGTTGTGTCCTGTAAATACAATGAGATAGAGTTACAGACAATGAGACATAAACAGGTCCACTACAGGGTAAGAACCAATACAAGCGCCTCCATGTAGGATCGGTGGCTTACTGGACACTCATTTTCTCAAAATAAAGGTCACAGAGGTGGATGGGACTACGCACCCCACTTCACAAATTGTACTTAGGTCTTCGGCAATGGCGTCCGGAGGTGACAGAACCAACACTGGTCACCATGAAGCACAGAAAGTCACTTTTGATGTCGGAGGAAGTGATGTCTGAGCTCACATTTCCAAATATGTCTTTCATTATCTCCGGTTCTGTAGATCACAGCACCACAAGCCTGATGTGATGTGAAAGACGGGCTTCTTACCTTTAATATGACACCAGAAGCATGTTTACGGGGCGTCTGAATGGACTCTCCCCTTACTGCAAACGTGACTCGTATCAGCTAAAAAAAATGACTCGTCTCTGCTCAGTTTCACATGTCTATGCAGGACATGTTTTTCTTTCTTTTATCGGGAAACCGTTGAGATTTCACATAAAAGAGGGGATTCGGGACCTGTGGTTTAGGGCGCGTTCACACGTTGCGTTTTGGTTGTGTTTTCATTGCGTTTGAAACACATTACAACAGCTGATGTGAGGCAATTTGCCTAATTACATTACCGTTTACGTTCGTAAACGCAATGTTAACGCATGTGTTAACAAAACGCATGTGTTGACACTTTGTTAACACATGCGTTAACATAGCATTTACGATGCGTTTTGTAAACGGAAGCGTTAACAGTGATGTAATTAGGCAAATCACCTCTCCTCAGCTGTTGTATATGCGTTTCAAACGCAATGAAAACGCAGGTCAAAACGCAACGTGTGAACGCGCCCTCAGTGTCCCATATCGCAGCGGACAGGTTCCCTTTAAGTATATTATATTGCTTTTGCCCGGTCTATCAAGGGTTGAAGACAGAACCAAAGAAATCCCTTTAAGACTGGGATATTTTCCACAAAACTACTGAAAGTGAATGTGGTGCCATTTAATTGATTACACTCCTTTCAGGCACTGTTACGTCATGTCCATACACAGTCCTAGGGCTGCGTTCACACAAAGCATTTTCATTGCGTTTTTTTAAACACGATTTGAAGACCCCCACCCCTGAAAAGACATTGGGTGCAGATTTACTTACCCGGCCCTGTCGCAGCGTTTAGTAGATGTGTAGGAAATATAATGGGGGACATTTACTATGGTGTTTTCACCCATTTTGACGGAGATTACGACACTGAAGCCGCGGTCACACGTACCGCTAGACGTCCGTTCAAAACGCGACGCTAGCGCACAGGGGGAGGTCCTCGGCCCCAACGCACATGCGTTTCCAGAGAAACGCATGCGATCGGCTTAACAATCGCATGCGTTTCCCTGGAGGACCTCCCCCTGTGCGCTAGCGTCGCATTATGACGGACGCCTAGCGGTACGTGTGACCGCGGCCTTAAGGGTGATGCCACACATGGCGTTTTGAACACGTTTTTGGTCCGTTTTTAAGCAGTCAGACCAAAAAAGCATGCGTTTTTTGAAAATGAATCCGCTTTCGACCAATTTTAATTAAGATAATTGGTAAAATCTGTCAAAACCGGATGCGTTTTATAACGGACTGCTTAAAAACTGACCAAAAACGGGTTCAAAACGCCACGTGTGGCATCACCCTTAGATAAATCTCCCCCATTGTGCGAGCACGACGGAGCCTTTCAATTGTGTTTAAAAACGCAATCATAACGCTGTGTGTGAACGTGGCCCTAGGCTTCCCTCATACATATATATATATATATATATATATATATATACACACACACACACACATATAGGAGGATGCTAAGCCCCTCTTCTATATAGTATACACTTATCTGTATGTACGTGGCTCACCGGCACAGGCACAACTAAGGTGGTGTTCACATGTCGCACTTGAATTGCGCACCAAATGCAATATACATGTATGGTGAAAGAAAACATGTGAACGCAGCCTAAGCCAGCGGGTGTAATTTTATTCTCCATATACTATGAGTCCATGGAGTTACTGTAAAGTTACTGCACAGTGTGAATACACCCCGAGGAAACATCAGGGCTCCTCTGCACTGAGCACTATGAGACTGTTGTTTTCTGAGGTAAATTTCCTGCTCCCAGGGTGATGTTGACTCTCCAGCTCTTATGTCCTGACAAGTTCTGATGAAACAGCCGAGAACTTCTTGTGCTGAGACATTACAATAGGGGGAGGGGGCGGCTGAGTGTTTACCACAGATTAGAGCAGCCCTGCTGAGACACATCCAGGAATTCATCCAGGAGAGACACAACATGTCTCCCCCTCTCCTGCCGCCTCACAATCAGCACAAGGCAGATAACAGTGTGCAGTACTGGTTGTAGGCTCAGGCTGCCGCCTCCATTTTAATTAGTTTTCTCTATCCGCATAGGCCACGCCCACTCGTTTTCTCTCATGAAAAGTCATAAAATGGCGGCCGGCAGAGCCGTGAAATGGCGGCAGCATCAGAGAATTGATGCGCAGATACTAAACAATGAGCTAATAAGTAGTGTAATGCGTCCAAACAGCTGCTCATTTATACTTCTGCACACCTCACACACTATAAGTAATCAATTAGAACTTGGTGACCCATTCTCCATGTCTGCATCTGTGGAGGCAGAGTTATCTCCCTGTATATGCAGTCCATGGCCGCATTCACACGTGTTGACAGCTGAGGAGATGTTAACATTTCTGCGTTTTTTTTCCCATTGCATTTTTGCATTCTTGAAAAACGCATCATATTTGCATTCTGGCATTTTTAATGTTTTTTTTGGTTAAAGTGTCTTAACTTGGCGTTTTTTGTCCCCTATGTTTTTTGTCTGCATGTTTAAGATGCGTTTTCATAACCTTTTTCAAAATGGTTGCATTTTTGAAAACGCATGTGTTTGGGCTCTGCGTAATACCGACGGGACACGTGGCGTTTTGAACCCGTTTTTGGGGTGTTTTTAAGCATTTTGTTAAAAAACGCATGCATTTTTTGAAAATGCATCAGTTTTTGACCGGTTTTACCAATTATCTTAATTATAACCGGTCCAAAACGGCTGCGCTTTCAAAAATCGTATGCAGTGTTTAATGGACTGATTAAAAACGGCCCAAAAACAGGTTCAAAACGCCACGTGTGCCGCCGGCCTTATTGTGTATGTGATAACATACTCAAACAGCAGGGAGAAGAAGATCAGTGCATTTTTACATTTCTAAGAGACACAGCTGAATGCAATTGACGTACATCAAGCATCGCATTTTTGAAAATGCAAACGCAAGCAGACTTTTGACAAACGCATACATAAAAGCGCATGTGTTTTTAATGCGTTCAAAAACGCCACCTATGTCGCGGGCCTTACGCTTTGTAAATGCATTGTGTGAACACTCAGTTTTTGTCAACACAATTCAATTAGGCAAATCTCCTCAGCTGCTGTATTTGGGTTAAAACGCGATGTAAATGGCATATGCGAACGCAGCCTTAGATTCTTATATGTACTAGAAAAAAGTTATGTTTGGTGGTATTTCCCAGGATGTGTTTTAGGGAGCGGTCACACATATCGCTAGCACTGAGTTTACGACAATGGAAAAATCCATTTTGAAACCCACATACCGTAGATTTTGGTGGAAAGCTGACCATTCTCAGGGAAAATATGAAACAATGAAGGGATTTTCGCCGCATTTATCAGGAATTTCAGAGCTTTCTTTTGCACTTTTCTGACTTGTCCGACTTAGGGTGATGCCACACATGGCGTTTTTGGTCCGTTTTTAGGGCGCTGTCCCACGTTGCGTTCGCAAACGCAGACGCATTCAAAACCGCGCCCACCGGGGCGGTCCGCGGTCCGATCGCATCGGCGTTTCTATGGAAACGCCTGCGATCGGGAACGCAAAACCCCGGCGGCTCGTACCCGATCGCAGGCGTTTCCATAGAAACGCCAATGCGATCGGACCTCGGACCGCCCCGGTGGGCGCGGTTTTGAATGCGTCTGCGTTTGCGAACGCTACGTGGGACAGCGCCCTTAGTCAGTTTTTCCCAATTATCTTAATAGATAAACAGGTTGTAAGCAGCCAAAAACGGACTGAAAACAGATGTTTAAAAACGGACCAAAAACGCCATGTGTGGCATCACCCTTAGGGGGCATGGCTTCACGTGAAAGGGTTGTAGTCAATGCAAAATAGTCAGTGTGCCAAAAACTCTGACACACAGTTCAGACCAACTAAAACTAGGTCTAAAGTAGGAACTGACAGTCTTTGCTCATTCACAAAACTATAAAGGGGGCTGTGATCTGGCCATAAAATCTGCGTAAAGATCACAGCCCCCATCATAGCACCCTGCTACACACCGGTACCGACTCAGGGAGCTCAAGGCCTTCTACTGCACCAGAATTTATCATCACAGTGACAAATCTAGTGCAGCAAAAGACTTGTTTTTCTAGCCAGAGACTGGCGGAACCTGTTAAATTCCCTACCCCCCTCCCAAATCAGTTTAAGGGCTGTCCATTAATTATAATTATATTATATATTGAACAATAGGAGTGAGGAATCTGCTCGCAAGAGCTTACAATCTATGAGCGGTTGACACAAGCGGTACAACAGCTTGTATAAAGGCCCAGCCATTATTTATAAGGGAACAGAGAATTGGTGCAGCTTTGGAGAAGTCCTGAAGACGTGAGAGCACAAACAAGCCATTTTCAACAATTGTTTTTGCTTCAGCTGTGGACCTTCCAAAAAAATACTTCACAAGTTTAAGGTCTAAGATGGAAAATCAGAGAAAAGATCACCTATATTAGACAGTTGGGGTCCGACAAGAAGGACCACCACCAATCAGCTGACCCCGGCTTCATCCAGTGTCAGAATCAAAACAAAGAACCAGTAGAGTTCTGCTTCCGAGAGCAACCGGCCATTACACAGAGGATGGAGCTCTTCTTCTGTATTGAATAATTGTAAATTGATCAGAACAGGGTCACTGCAGATAATACAAGCCATAGTCACTGTGTAGGTGCCCATACAATAGGGTGCCCCAGGGTGCCTCATACAATTCACTAGTTCTCTAAACTTGTACAGATAACAATACAATGCTGTCCAATCATAAAACTTCTGCCTGTACATACTAAGATTGTGGCCTACAAAAGGTCATTATATAAAGACACCAACATTGAGATAACTGTATGAGCATCAATATGATCAAAGAAAACACCAAAAACATCAGTAAACTTTGTCTTAAACCACTATGCACAAACTCTGCATTGTATCAGATATGGCCGGCAGTGGCATAGGGTGTACAAAACTGGGTTTCTAAGTAGGGTGCAAAGGTCCCTTATACAATGCGACATCCAAAGTACATGTAGGACAGATGTTTGGGTTAAAGCATAACTTACAGAAAAGGGAAACAGACAATACCAAAGGGAACCTGGTGGCAGCTTTGTCCCATTCGTTTCATATGTATTGTGAATATATATTTGTATAGTGGAATCAACCATCTAAAGATCTAAAGTACGTGCCCAGAATTAAATAGGATTCCGAAGGCGGTCATGCGTGTCAGCTTAGAGGAGTTTTCCAAGAAAAACTCAGCAGTGCCCAGTAACAAAACTTAAACATAGCAATTTTATGGGGAACTGCTAACCATCTAATGTGTGTGTGTGTGTGTGTGTGTGTTGGGGGGGGGGGGGGGTCCCATCACTTTCCTACAATGGCAAATGTCATGAACTCCAAGGAAGTGTAATGGAAGATCCATAGAAGTCTATGGAGATGGAAAGTTCAATTTCCACTTTTAGTTTCCATTATGCTGTGTAATGGAAAGGCCCGATGCGGGTGTAAACAAGGCCTAAAGTGCTCTTTTAATTCAAGTAATTTTTATTACATGATTTTGAAGTTTATATAAACAATACAACAACAAAAAATACAAGTAAAACAATAAAAACAATCGCAATACAAACCCACCCAACCTGGAGATGTGTGGCGGGTACATAGCAAGACCTGGCGTGAGAAACCAAGCGCTTTGTTGTTGGCTACATTTTTTGACTACACCTTGATTCAAATAAACATACTTTTCCATAGAAATACATGTGATTAGTTACCAATATCATGGGAGTCCTGCATCCAACCAGTGAGCAACTCGCAATTTACAAGCCTGACAGAGGATCTTCTAAACAGCCAATTTTTGGGGAACTTTCATTAGACCCCAATCCCAGGATCCCAACCTACATAGTTCTGAGAACGGTAATATGAAAAACCTTTTTTGTGAGGGTTTTTTGAAAACGCATCCGTTTTTGACTATTTTTAATCAAGATAATTGGTAAAACCTGTCAAAAACGCCTGCATTTTTAAAAAACGGACTGCTTAAAAACGGACCAAAAACGGGTTCAAAGCGCCATGTGTGGCATCATCCTTAGGCATTAGTAGGCAACTCTTAAGCATCTCAACAGATGAGCGAGGGTAAGAAGCATCAGTACGATAACCCATCTACACTCTATGGGGGACATTTATCAGGGCTTATACGCCAGTTTTCTGGTGAACGACCAGGAATTGCAATTATTTCCCCCTTTAGGGTGCGGTCACAGGTACCGCTAGCGCTGCATTTACAAACACAACTGTAGCGCACAGAGGCGTGCCTTGGCCCGATCGCAATATTAATTTCCAGTTTGGACATTTGCGATTGGTAACCAATGGCATGCATTTAACTGGAAACGAATACGTGATGAGGCCGAGGCACTGCCTTAGCGTTTGTAAACATAGTACTAGCGGTATTTGTTACCACACCCTATGCCAATTAGGTATGGAAGGGTATGAAGGGGGATGCTCCTGGTTGCGGTGGAGAGACACACTAGCTATAACCTGTCCGTTCAGGGCGCAGTTAATAGCGCAGTTCTACGCCATGCCTTGCCAGCGCAGCCTGCCGCCAAATCCATCAGGAGAATGAAGCCTCCTGATGTATCCATCATGGCGGAGGCGTGGGGTTTCTTCATATGCTGGCATACCTAGTGTCAGCATATGATAAATCCCTTCCATACGTATTCAAAAGAGATGGAAGCACCTGTGAGCCTCATGAAGTGAAATCGAAGGAATGGCAGCCAGGATCTCATGCCATGTATCCGAATCAATGTTGCCTACACCTCATGACCTCTTTTCCCTCATAGAGAAACAATATTTACCTCAGTGACCCTGCCGTTCCATTGGAACTATCTACTGCCTGGTGCCACTCCAAAAACGAAATTTGACCACTCAGGTTGTGAATAACTAAACGGTCACATGTACTTGCTGAGGTCTGTATCTGCTATATCCTAACATAGGCCTCATTATATAATGAAACTCAATTTCTGGGGGAGAATTCATTGTCGGTTACTTTTAGGGTGACACGGAAAATGTAAGTGGGAAGTGCAGTATAATTAGAAACAAAAGCTTCCCGTGTCATGGAAATAGTGTAATCCAATCCATCATCCAAGGGTTAATTAAAAATTTCAGTCATGTTTTGGCTTCTTAAATGACTTCAACATGTTCTCTAACCCTCACATTGATGTTGTTTTAGCAGTTTATAAAAATAAACACAAGTTTTACTTGCAAAACTGTACATTAGACTAAAATGTTATCTAATGTAAGAAAAATAGGAAAAGAAGATATAGTTTCCCATTTTATCACCTGCCAATTCCAGCTCCACAGCTCTAGTCCTCTCTGTTGAAGATGTATACATGTGTATCCTCTTATCCCATGTCACTGCTGCAGCTAATCACTGGTCTCAGTGGTCTGGGTCCAGTGGTGTTGTGGAGTATACTTGATGGGGAGGACCAGAACTGTGGTGATGGAAGAATCAGGTGAATTGAGTGTTTTATCTTATAACAATTTCTAAATTTCGGCTACTTTTTTGTGATCTTTTGGACACACAGTGGTGCGTTGCAACTAAATCTCCCTGGACACTTGTTAAAATAAGATGTTTTCCAGCATTATCTCCTGTGTGCTCTAAGGTAGTCTCTCAGCTCTCTCTAGCATTATAATCTGCTGGCTGCATGTTGTAGAGAATTCACTATGATTTATGATTTCCTGTGATAACCTTTTATTGTTTTTGACCATTAGTCCATTAACGAGAAATTCCCATTCTAATCGGTATGCTAATGAGGCAGTTGGTGCACCCTAGCGTGTCCTAAGCACCCTGAGCACTATTTTTCCTCCCTGGACCAATTCCCTTTCCATCAGATAAACAGGAGATTTGTACGGTGATAAGCATGAGGTAACACTGGAAGAAGAGGGAAGTGATTTAGGTCCGAACCACATTGCCCCAGATGCTGAGGTTACACCCCACGTGCACCAACCATCTCATTAGCATATGGATTAAATTGGGAATATCTTGTAAATGCCTTAATGGATAGAAATAATAAAATGGGAGCATGTACAACAACAGTCTATTCACATGGGACACTTGGGGATCTCCTTTCTCCTGAACTCTGGGGTTCCCAATATTCAAGCCCCCAAAGATCAGATGCATATTCCTTAACCTGTGGAAAACTGTCTGTCATCAGAAACCCCTTTAGAAACATTCATATCTAGGATAAACAAAACAAAATGATGACCACCCCACCAAAGTACTCATTATTACCTGCCATGTCCAAAGAAAAATGGTGGCTAACTTGTGATGTTGACACATTGATTGCCTTCTCAATAGACACCTCCTGATCTTATCATAAATCGACTAACTCAAGGCTACATGTTAGATAATGATGAATCATTTATTACCACTACATGTCAATAAAGGATAAGCTAAAGGAAGGCATTTCTCATGTAGGGTAGAGTATAACTATCTATAATACAGGGACAGTTATTACTCTGTGATATATGTGGGGTTCTCCGGTACTGGAAATTTACTCTGGGCATAGCTGGAGAAAAATAGTTTTCCAAATCCTGTTAGTAATGTCCATAGTTTCAGGTTATGTTGATCACGCCTGGATTATTTCTGAGATCTAAAGGCAAGATTAAACCTGCCTCGAGTCAAGCAGTCAGTGAACGACGGGCAGAGAAGAAAGACTCTTTGTAATGTCTAATCCTTACGACTCTGAGATGTAATGAACCAAAATAGAGGACCTATAGGATGGTTCCTTGGGCCCAACAGATAAAAATTATCAACCTCCGTCAACCCCTAGGAAAAAGTTGGACTGGGTTTCCTTAGGCCCACCAGAGAGGTCCACTCTTCATTATCCCCCAGCAAATATACTCTAGCAGCCTCCAACTTGTGGTGTTTTCTGATGGACCTCTGGGGTTCAGTTTTGGGTTGAGCCAGGGCCCACCGGAGGATCCTCTGGTACTCTAGTGGGCCAATCCGACACTGCTCACGACTTGTTGTGAGAGCAGGATCGGGTCTGAACCAATCTCTGAATGGTTTGAGGAAATTGCCCATATCCTGAGGATGGATAAATTGACGTCAGACCTCAATAGCAAAATCCCACAATATTTCAAATAACTTTATAGCTACTTGTTACAATTGAACACATTTGGGCACATTTACTTAAACGTCCGCTGGAGTTCACCAAGTGCATTGTCCGACGATAATGCACTCTGCCTCGATTCACTAAGATCGTGTGCCCGATATCCTGCATGTGTCGCTTCCCCGCTCAGGTCCGGCAGAGTTCACCGTCTTTTTAGTGGTGCATCTAAGTGCTTTGCCTGCGACACAATTTCAAAGTTAAATCCTGCGCTCAGTCCAAATCATGCCTCCTAAATTGTGTCGCCTGGAAGCCAGCGCAGCTGTGCCAAAAAGTGTGCGCCAAAATCCCAGCACAGACACCTGTTGAATACCTGTCCAAGCTGTGTAATCCTAGAAAAAGGCGAACAGTCCCACAAAAGTGAGCAGCGCAACCCTTAGTAAATGAGCCCCATTGGTTTCCTTTCCCCCTATGTCCTTTCCCAAGGTCGGCTGCAGGTTTCTGTAGGCCCCTGGGTGACAGAGGCCCCATTTGCAGTGAACTCACATGGCGGCATAAAAAATTCAGAAACTAGAACAAAAAGTATTTTGTTCCCTAAATTATTCCCTAGTTTATTACAGCCGCATAATGGTTGCTTTGTATAAAGCCCCCCTCTACCCCCTAAGGATTCATTAGAAACAGCCCCTCTCACATGGATTCCTTATGTACAGCCTTATGTGGTCCCCCAACAGCTCTGGGCCCGGCACTTGCAAGGGTATGCCCAGTGCTGGCACCCACTGTCCTTTCCTACCCCTCTTTCCCTTGTTTCTCCCCCCCCCCCCCCCCACACCTTCGTCTACTGTCTTGTGTATATTACTGGTGTATACACTCTCTCCCCTTCTTTGCAGAAATTGTCTTCTCTCTGTTTTCTCCTTTTTTTCTCCCTTAAATATAAAGATGTAATTCGGCAGCAAGTAGATTTGGCATTCTGTAGCTAATAACCTTATGCTCAACTGTTTGCTTGTATGTAATTACTACTTAGGCCTCATGCACAAGACCCTATTGTCTTTCCTGCCCTGTATATAGAGCTGTATTCTGGCCATAAATATGGGACATATTACAACAGTATGGCTACGTACTGCACTGTATCATTACCATACCCGTATAAAATACAGTGTGCTGGCAGATGATGGATGGCTGACTATTGGCTGGATGACAGAATGCGCCTCCCACTGGTTCTGGATACTGCACGTATATACATCAGCACAAGAGGTTGGATGTTATCTGCCAATACTGATTTATAATATACAATAACGTCGATTTCTTGTTTCCCATAGTATATGTGTGTTTTTTTGTCCTTTTTTAACTCTTTATACACTGTTAAATATGTACTTTGTGCACCTGTGCTGTCCGTGACGTGGTCTGTTTCCGGTCATGTGACACCATTACCTTTTTATAAAAGAAACGCCTATGTGTTAAGAGTTAGCCATGAATAAGGGTAGCGGTTTTACCCGATGTACTCCGTATGTATCCGTTTTACTGAAGAAGCAATAAAGTAAAAAATTCTTTTAACGAAGATAAGTGGAACTTTTGTCTTTGAGCTGGATCACGTTTGTTTTCAAGTACATCAGCATATGGTGCACTGCCGTATGCAGTGCGTATTTAGCCCGTAATTTATACGTTCACATTGACTTCTATGGGCTGTATGGAATGGAAATACGGTGGAAAATAGGATAAAGTCTATATTTTTATACGGCTCGATTGCGGTATGGTACATTCACACAGTCGTATGCCCGCCCTGCGGCATACCGCTGTGCGCTGGAGAGGAGAACAGCGGCGCACAGCCGGACACATGCTCTATATTTACCCTGTGTATATGCGGCCACATATACATCCCCACAGATGGCCGTCTAAATGTACTTACTGGGGCACATTACTTACCCGTTCCCTCAGAGTTCCCAAAAGTGCATTGTCCGTCCGGAATGCACTGTGCCGCGATTCACTAAGATCGTGCACCCGATTTCCTGCATCTGTCGCATCCCCGCTCAGGTCCGCCGGAGTTCACCATCTTCCTCCCGACGCATGTAATTGCAACACAATTTTGAAGTTAAATTCCGCGGTTTGTCCGAATCCGTCGGATCGTCCGACGGCCCGCTCCCCCCATTTCTGTCGCATGAAAGCCGTCCCCATTGCGCCAAAATCTGACCACATGCTCCAAAAACCCGTCAGGAAATCGTCGGGATGTCCGACGTTTGTGCAGACCGCAGGGCCCTTAGTAAATGAGCCCCACTGTGTCTTACTGTGTTTTGACGCACTTTGTATATCGAGCACGTGACGCATGTATATCACTTGCTGATTATTTACCATGTATGTAATTTATCTTTTGTTTTTATCAATAAACAGTCTTTAATTTATATAAAAAATGTTTATGTAGCACATTAAAAAAAGTTACGGTCCTTAAACCTGTATGTACACAAATTCACTAAAATTGCCCTGATCATTAAGCCTTTTCAGGCCTCGTCGTGAAGGGGTTTAAGGGTTTTCAGTACTAACTACCACAAGAGCTGCAGTAAGGCCTAGTCATCAAACTTTATTTTATCTGACCAAATCCAAACATGACAAGAAAAAAGTTTTGTACCCAAAGTTTCATTCCCATACACTTCCACTGCTGATCTCACATCTGTAGCTCGGCTTCCCTCACGCAGGGCAAAGGTTCGGGTCACTCCCTTATTCTACATCTAAATACATAAAAGTGACTTCTTGGCGTTTCCTGACAACCAGTGCGAGGGGCCCTGCTATCCCCTCAGCTACTCCCCTCACTGTCATAATGGGACCATTCATATAACTAGGATCTGTTTATAGCTGTATTTTCCTTCCTTACGCTCTTTCATCTCTGGCTCAGTTCCCTGAACAGCCATAAAATTCTGATTGTCTGTTCTATTGGAATTGACTTTGCTCTTCTTCCTCCCATTTTCTTTTCTGTCGGAGCAGAAATCAAACTTTTGACTTCTCTTTCTTGAAAAGACATATTCATCATTACATATTATTACCAGGGGCGTAAGGTAAAGGGGTTGTCCAGCCGACAGGGGCATAACTAGGAGAAGCAGGGCCCCATAGCAGACTTCTGAATGGGGCCCCCCTTTCCACTTAAAAAATATACATATTTCTATACTCACACATGCAAGATACAATCACATTTATCCACTCATGTGCATACATATAGCGCATATACACATACATACAGTCCTATATACAAAGTACAACATATACATACACACACCATATGCTGTATACACATATACATCACACATATGTTATATACATATAATGCTGTAGCATAATGTATATAATGGTGCACATCCTCCATTTTTTTGTGTGTCAGGTCAAATGATGGGGCCCCCTGATGATACTGCGGGCCCCATAGCAGCTGCTATGGTTCCTACCAGTGTAGTTACGCTCCTGCCAGCCATAAAGTCAAAATCAAGTTTCTCCTATCTACAGGTTAGTGGTGGGGGTCTCAGTGATAGGACACAGATCACATGAATGAGTGTCCATTGTACCCCTAAATGAATACAGCAGCTGGTTGCATGTTCAACATGATTTTCTTGTGATCCTGTGGATAGGGGGCAACTTGTGACTGGACAACACTTTTAAGGGGGTGCAAAGGGTGCAGGTGCAACCAGGTCCCAGAGCCTGTGGCGTCCCAAAAGTGTTTCTTCCCTATACAAAAGGACCAGGTACTATAGACTGTAAGCTCTTGTGAGCAGGGTCATCACTCCAATTGTTCCATATGACTATTTGTTCTCTGTAATGTACTTTTTTATGTGTTTATGTCCCCTATGAATTGTAAAGCGCTACAGAATATGATGGGGCTATATAAATAAAGGGGCCTGGCATAGAATTTGCAGTGGGGTCCAATAGCTTCAAGTTACACCTCTTATTTTCATACTTATTTTCAAACTTCTTTTTTTTGTGCAACAACATAAACATTTTGCTGCGTTTTTTTCATTTTTACTTTTTGTGTGTGTGTGTGGGGGGGGGGGGATGGTAAAAGTTACAAAAACTGGAGAAAAGGTTTTTTTTTAATAATATATAGAACATATTTTTGAAATTACCTCAAAATGACCATTATAAATCAATTCCCTAGTGTGTGACGGTCGTTTTGATATATAATACATATAGTTTCGGGCAAAAAAGGGCAACAATGGTGATGTTTTTTATAGTGTAGGTGGGGATTATAAAAAATTTTTTATAGGAAAATATAATGTTTATTTTTTTTTTTTTTTAGTATCTATTAATATTATGTGTTTGTGTGTGTTTTATATGCCCCCGGTGGGGTCATAAGAGACCATTTTTTTTACTTTCTAGTTAACACCTGTAACTTGGGCAAAGGGGTGGATTTAGATGATCATGGGCTCTGTCAAATTTTAGTTCTGCAGTTTGAGGATCTTTGTAGGACCTTCAAAGGAGCTGGAAGTATATGGTATAAGTACCATATTTTCCGGGCCATTAGGCGCACCGGAATATAAGGCGCATTAGTCCGATGCGCCTTATATATGTAATAATTCCATATATAAGGCGCATCGGACTATAAGGCGCGGGTTGGGGGCGTGGCGGAGGTCCGGGGGCGGAGCGGAGACCCGACGGGACGAGACGCGACGCCGAGACGCGACGTGGAACGCGGGGAAGCTGAGGGGGAGGTGGAGGATGGCAGCGGACCATACTTACATAGGTCCCCGCTACCGGAGACAGCAGATCTCCAGCGGGAACTGCAGACCGACGCGGCAGAAGTTGTTCGTGCGGCGTGGTCTGCAGTTCCCGCTGGAGATCTGCTGTCTCCGGTAGCGGGGACCTATGTAAGTAGGGTCCGCTGCCCTGCGCCATACATAGGGCGCACCGGACTATAAGGCGCACTTTGGATTTCTAAGGAAATCCAAGGCTTTTATGTGCGCCTTATAGTCCGGAAAATACGGTATGTGTTGAAAGCATGAGAATTTCATGGCTGGAGGTCCTTCTCTTTACTATCTCTATAGGACAGTATCAAACATGGTGATTGGTTCAGATGATCATGGGCCCCTTAGAAGCAGTGGGGTAACTAGGAGAGACAGGGCCCCCTAGCAGGCTACTGCATGGGACCCCCTTACCATGTAAAAATTATACATATTATAATATATATATATATATATATATATATATATATATATATATATATATATATACATATAAATACACTCATGTGCACACGGAGCCACCTACAGTGCCATATGCAACATACTCACATGCAGTGTATACAGACACCATATACACATCACAGATACTGCATATATACATCACAGTACATGTTATATACTGTACATATTATACTGGACAATGTGCAGTACAATATAGATATAATGGTGCACATCCTCCATTCTTTATCCTGTCAGGTCGGATGACGGGCCCCCTGACACTGCGGGCCCCATAGCGGCTGCTATGGCTGCTACCGCTGTAGTTACACCCCTGCTTAGAAGCCTTGTGCCCTGGGCTGCCGCCCAAACTGCCTCTCTTATATTTCTTTCTTACAAAACCTCTTAAATTAATGCCGCACATAGATGTAACTTTGAGGTTTGTTCTCACATTACGTTTGAATTGTGCTTAGAAACACAATTCAAGCTCAGGCAGGAGGGAGTTTAGATCTAAACTTAAGCCCTGCAGTGGCGATCTAGCATTTATCTGTTAACCAGAGGATACTCACTATAATGAGAATACAGTAAATGTCGTGATTCTGCTTTCTGTATTTAGCACCCATAAAAGTAAATTTGTTAATGGATCCAAAAAATCCTGAACTACTTTATTTGTATGATATGTGTGACAATGTTATGCAAATATTGGTCCTCCTTAACAATACCTTGACTCTAATCACAATTTATAACAAAATTTGGTATTCTGCTATAGCAATGGGTTCCCTGTGCACTTGCCTGCCACCTAGTGTTACGAGAGTGGATTACACATCAGCAGATGATGAGCTGGTCAAAGGTTAATTTTGCTAACAGCGATAACATCACACCCCCATACACACACATGCAATAGATTTTGAATCTACTTTTTTATGTTCTAACTCTGTTTTGCCCTCTACTTTTTGGGAAAATGGGAACGATAAAAGAAACAAGATAAACCAGACTTTATGAGAGCAGAGAGCCCAGATGTCTGCGGCATCACTATGTAGCTGACAAGTGACTGTGAAAAGTTAGGTTTTTTTTTAAGTAGTTCATCTTAAAAATTAGCAACTTACTGTCACCTTACTCTATGCAAATGTTGACCTATTGGGGCTCATTTACTTGCATTCCTGCTGGAGTTCACCAAAAGTGCATTGTCCGACGCTAATGCGCTGTGCCGCAATTCACTAAGATCGTGCGCCCGATATCCTGCATGTGTCGCTTCTCCAATTTGTGTCGCATGGAAGCAGCACAGCTGCACCAAAAAACGATCACGTGCGACACAATCCCAGCGTAGTCACCTGTTAAATACCCGTCCAAGCCGTGCAATCCCCAAAGAAGACAAACAATCTGACAAAAGTGCTATCCGCGACCTTTAGTAAATGAGCCCCATTATGTTATCTCTCTATGTACCTTTCTTAAAGGAGATGTCTAATGAGAAGAAGTCCTGTTCACAGGATAGGGGATGACATGTTGTGACCAGACTACCCCTTTAAATGATGTAACTCTATCACCTGTTTTATAGTGCCGCCTGCAGGTTTTCATGTTTCATGAAGAATTTTATGTATAGGTATAAAGTATTTTTACATGTAGCCACAAACTATAAAATTGCCACAGCAAAATAGTCACATTATTGGAATTACAGACAGAATGAATGTGCTCCTGAAGATATACATAGATGTCACTGCCAATGTAACAGGAAAACTTCAGAAAGTATACTGAAAGATGAAGAAGAAAAACCCCAAACCAACAAGTACAACAAAACTTTTTTAGACGTTTTGGGTAAGGAAATCTACCACCAGGATGAAGGATTGTAAACCAAGCACACTGACATACTGGCGAGTGTCCCTTCTGGCAGGTTCTGCTTTTCTTTTAGCTTCTTAGGACCTTGTTTTTACAATAAAAAGGTTTCACAAGTTATGCAAATGAGCCTCAGGGGCTCCGGGCTCAATAGATGTCAATGGAGCTTGGAGCCCTGAAGGCTCATCTGCATAATTTTTAACCTCTTTTTCAAAGGCATACAAAGCTACAAGAAGAGCATCTTCTGCCAGAGGGGGCAAACACCAGTATGTAAGTGTGCTTGGTTTACAATCCTTCATCCTGGTGGTAGGTTTCCTTTAAAGGTGATTCACAGAATTCACACAATTGGAGGAGCAAGTACTATAGTTACTATTCCTCAAACCCTATGCTCCACCGGAAGCTCCTCACAGATGAGGTGTTTGTAAATCCATAAATGTCTGGGTAATTTGTCTACATAATGATTATTTATTAGTTGGCACATTGAGTCTAGTGTATACAGGAGCTGCAGGCTATCGCCCCATGTCTGCTGCAGCTTTCTCCCAGTTTAAACCAACAAAATCACAATCATGTAGTAGAAATTTTAGTGGAAGTTTTACAGGTTTGTAAGGGGTAAAAGGGCCTTCTATATACTTCTATGAGGCTGCTGTGACAGTACATGTAGCACATTCCCATAGATGTGAATAGAGAGCCAAAACACATGCACATTGATGCTTTATGTATTTACTGGTGATCCCAGGGCAGCCTAGTCCAACACTATTCACTATTCATTCATTCTGGAATGTGATAATAAGGTTAATTGTGATATTTACCTGCTTTAGGTTGGGGGCTTGTCTTTTATAAATGGATGAAGCTCAAGGGCAAACAATGACCCTTTTGCTTGTCTTCCTGGTGTCCCTTGGGTTTATGTATTGTGAGACCTAGTGTGTGATAGGTTGTAGCTTCCAGACCCCTAGATATAGTAAAGAAGGGGGCACCATGTTGGTTGTGGCAGCTGGGGGCCTCATTGCAATTTATTTCTCTATCCAAGGAGAACATTGGGCGTCAGAATCACTGATAGTAATATGTAACTTGTCACTCACCTGGATACATTGCTGAGAGGTCATGTGACTGGCAGGTGCCTGGCGTGTGATTGGTCACTACCTGGCACCTGCTCAGCAACTGACCAACTGCCAGTCAGTATTTGGAGCGTCCACAGCGTCTCGTGTTCTGCGAGGAGCGATTTGGGATTTCCTTCTTCTGAGCCACAGAGGAAATTATTTTTGTCTGTCTTGTCTTATCTGTTGTTCTGTGTCTGTGTGTATTTCTGTGTTTTTGTGCTTCTTTGTTGCTGTTTTTCTGTTTGATTGCAGGTGGCACTTTCCTCATCATCAGCTGGTAAGTCCTAGTCATATATATATACTATATACACACAGGACAGTATACGGACAGTACCCAGTGTATACACTACATACAGGACAGTATACAGGCAGTACCCAGTGTATATACTACATACAGGACAGTATACGGGCAGTACACAGTGTATACACTATACACAGGACAGTATACTGGCAGTACACAGTGTATACACTATACACAGGACAGTATACGGGCAGTACACAGCGTATACACTACACACAGGACAGTATACGGGCAGTACACAGTGTATACACTACACACAGGACAGTATATGGGCAGTGCACAGTGTATACACTACACACAGGACAGTATACGGGCAGTACACAGTGTATACACTGCACACAGGACAGTATACGGGCAATACACAGTGTATACACTACACAAAGGACAGTATACGGGTAGTACACAGTGTATACACTACACACAGGACAGTATACGGACAATACACAGTGTATACACTACACACAGGACAGTATACGGGCAGTACACAGTGTATACACTACACACAGGACAGTATACGGACAATACACAGTGTATACACTATATACAGGGTAGTATACAGGCAGTACACAGTGTATACACTATACACAGGACAGTATACGGGCAGTACACAGTGTATACACTACATACAGGACAGTATACGGACAATACACAGTGTATACACTATATACAGGGTAGTATACAGGTAGTACATAGTGTATACACTACACACAGGACAGTATACAGGCAGTACACAGTGTATACTCTACACACAGGACAGTATACAGGCAATGTATATACTACCCACAGGACAGTATAAGAGGTAGTATATAGGCAGTACACAGTGTATACACTACACACAGGACAGTATACGGGCAGTACACAGTGTATACTCTACACACAGGACAGTATACGGCAATGTATATACTACCCACAGGACAGTATATGAGGTAGTATATAGGCAGTACACAGTGTAAAGGTGCGGCCTCTGTAGAGTCGCTGTTACACATGGGGATGGACACAGATATCTTGTACTGGATCCATCATTGATCTTCTTCCGCTTTGGGCAGCGTCTTCCCTGTTTTCTGGTCCCAGGATGACGGGTGATGGAGGGAGGACGTCCATTATCATCTATAACTGATATCACTCGGCCATTGAGGGTCATCCTGGGACACAAAACTAGGAAAACGCTAAAAGTAACCAACAACATTATATATAAGAAGCCTTTTACTTATATTCCAGTATAAAATGCCTGACACATCTATGGTCCTGGAAACTATCTATGGATCAATCTCCCTGATGGTTTCCATCCAATGAATAAGATTTATGCCATGTTTTCATTTTACCCCCCCAAAATCTTGGAAATGGGTTTAAATAAAAAGTCTAAGTTAAACTTTTATAGAGTTTTGCCATTATAGACACTAATCCCCTATGTACAGCATAAGTTATAAGCTCATGATTACTGGGGGTCCACCTGCTGGGACCCCCTATTATGTATTGTGTATAGTGCTGGTCCCTTCATATAGGCAATAGACACTGTATGGACCTTCTAAGGCTCCTGGGCCTGGTTACATCTGCATTCTCCTCGCCCCTCTAGTTATACTCCTGATAACCTCCTGATAATGGCTCCAGATCTTTTTTGTTTTAAGATTTTTATTACATTTTTCACTACAGTGAAAAAATAAGGCGTACAAAATGGGCCTCAATACAGGAGTTTAGTAAATGTACAGACGTAGTAACAGATGCAATCACAGCTCCAGGTCTTTATCATGTTCCCTTCTCTTCAGGAGCCGCCATGTGGGGAGAAGATGTGGAGCGACTGCCGGAGGACGAGCAGGCCTATGATGTGTCCACCATGATGGCGTCGGCACTTCTGGCCTGCTCCACCAATGCTGTCAGTGTTACCTACATAATCTCTGTACTAAGCTTATCAGGAATAGAGAAATGTGTCATCCTATGTTACTGGGTTATGTATTGTTCTCTGATGTTTACTTTGTATTGTATCATCTTGTAAAACAGATTACAGAAAATGGTGATAAAATGTAATGTAAATGTTTCTTGCAAATGGTGAATATAATATGGGCAATTTTGGCAACCACCCAGGACCCCCAGCAGAGGACATTTATAGCCTAAGCCTCCTATCACATGGAATAATCTGCACATCCTTCATACGGCCGCCCCTGACCTTATATATGAGACTACACATCACACTCACAGTATGACGACATAGGGGGGCACAGGTCACTGTCTGCGCTCGTCCTCTGTCCTGGGGTCAGTGTCTCTGGACATAGGAGCCGGATGTCTCCATTTTGGGTAATCTTTAGCTGCTGGTGACTAACCTGGCTGTACCATGTATGTAAGTGCGGGCACTGGGAGGGTATATATAATACATACTGCTGGGGGATAATGTATAGAAGGGGCGTGCAGGTTATACAGTATTGGGGGTATACAGGGTGTATATGGATGGGGCACATTCTATAAACAGTGTAAATTATTGGGCACAGTGTAAATGTAAATAAAGCAATTCATTATATATTGTGGAAAAGGGGTCAAAGGCCAAGATGTGTCAATGTGGTCCAACATTGTACTAATATTCTGCTGTAAAGTACCTAAAAATGACTATACTGTATACAATAAAATCTAGAATTTGCCCATGTGCTATTCATTGATTCATCTGAAATCTCTTAGACATAAGCTTTTCTATGGACGGACGCACATAACTGTTATTTTCATCACTTCCGGTATGAGCCGTGTATTGGGCCACCAAATTATACAGGAGATCCTATTTCTGCCCCAGGTCTTTTCCACTGTTTTAGGGAATATCATACAACAATGACACAAACCACGGACCACTAGTGATTTAAGGTGTCAAAAGATTTCATCTGCCAATATATCCTCACAGTGCAAGGACTATAGCGCCTTCCCAGGGAATATAATCTATTGACAGCATATTATAGAAAAATGCACTATGATTTAAAAATATTGTTCTTATTATTTGGGTCCATTATGTAATTTCCAAGATATGCCCAATTTAATCCATATGAGGTCATCGCTGCACGAAGGTCATGTCCTCAGCACCTGGAGCGCTGTAATTCCTGCCTGGACCACTACTACCCTCTCCATCCATCACACAGGAGATACGTCTTGTGAGATACATGGGGCAGTACTGGGAGAGGAAGGGAATGGTCCAGACAGGAATAGCAGTGCTCCGGGAGCTGCGGACTCAACCATGGTGCATAAACTACCCCATTAGCATAGTTATGCAACTGGGAATATCTTGGAAATGGATAGAAACGACAAGGATTAGTGGGTATTCAGTGTAATTATCTAAAACATGTTCCTAGAGGATTACTGCGCTTGGTGGAGGCGGTAGACTTATATATATATACAGGCAGTCCCTGAATTACTTTTCTAAAGTTGAATTTGTATGTAAGTTAGAACTGTGTACTTTATAATTGTAACTCTAAACAAATTTTTTTGGGTCTCTGTGACAATTGGATTTTTAAAAATGTTGGATTGTCATAAAAACCAGGAGTAACAATAAAGCTTCATTACAGACGCCTGTGATAACTGTTACAGCTGATCATTGTAGCCTAGGGCTAAAGTACTGAGAATTACCAAAATCCAGAGATCTGTTTGTAACTAGGGGTGGTCTGTAAGTCGGGTGTTCTTAAGTAGGGGACTGCTCTTATATGTTTGAAAAAGGTGATTGCTATCACCGAAATGTCGCAATGGAATAGAGATTCACCCCACTTTTTAAATACAATCTGGAGGGCTGCCTATTCTTTAACATATTGTATATTATTGGGATTCAGGCCACGGAGCCTACAGCTGTGCTCCCGTCTTTTCACTTGTTGTGCTGCTTTGGATATATATATATACAAGCAGTACCCTGGTTATGTACTGTACAAGATAGGTTCGGTAGGTTTGTTCTTAAGTTGAATTTGTATGTCGGAACGGTATTCTTTAACAATAAAGCTTAACTGCAGACACCTGTGATACCTGTTATAGCTGTATTGTGGTCTAGGGCTAAAATACAGTAAATTACCAATTACCAGAGGTCCGTTTGTAACTAGGGGTCATCTGTAAGTCGGATGTTCTTAAGTAGGAGACCACCTGTATATATACAGTATATATAAGCAAAGCTGCAGTAAAATCCAAAATATAGTGTCCTGGTGCAAGCTCAGAACTGTGATCACTGGTTCATCCATAAGAAAAAACATACATAGCAGCACTCCAGCATAACAATAAAAAAAAATCTCTTTTTTATCTGCCTATAAATCTGGAGCATTTTTCAAGCCTAGGGTGAAAAATGCATAGGTGCCAGTCCATGCCCCCCAATATATAGCTAGCCAGCCTCCTGCACCCCAGTATATAGCCGGCTAGCCCATGCCCCCTAGTATATAACCAGCCCCTGCCCCCTACTATATAGCCAGCTCCTGTCCCCATTGTATAGTTTGCCTTCTGCTCCTAGTATATAGCGAGCCCATGCCCCCCAATATATAGCTAGCCAGCCTCCTGCACCCCAGTATATGGCCGGCTAGCCCATGCCCCCAGTATATAACCAGCCCCTGCCCCCTACTATATAGCCATCTCCTGTCCCCATTGTATAGTTTGCCTTCTGCTCCTAGTATATAGCCAGCCCGTGCCCCCAGCCAGCCCCTAGTGTATAGCCAGTCCCCAGTATATAGCCAGCCCCCTGCCCCCCAGGAAATAGCCACCCAGACCTTAATATATAGCCAGTCCATGCCCCCAGCCAGCCCCCAGTATACAGCCACCACCTGCCCCTGTATGTAGCCAGAACCTGCCCCCATATATAACCAGCAACTTCCCTCGTATATAGTCAGCAACTGCCCGCAGGTCTTCTGTTCTTCCGTCTGGATGGTGACTTCATAGTCTGTGCGCAGCCGGCATGCACAGTACTGCTGCTTCCAAGGGAAAAGAAGACCTGCTGGGTCGCCGGAAAGGTGAGCTTTGAGGTTTTTTTTACTCAAGTATAAGCACATTTTCTGAGCTGAAGAACTGGGCTTGTACTCGAGTATATACAGTATATATATATAATAATTGATAGCATTTCCAGTGACATAATTAACATCAGATGTATTATTATTTAAATACCAGAATTTAATGTAATTCATTTATAACCTAAGACTTGGGTAAACTAAATATAAGAAGTTTTATTGTAGCCTCCACCACTTTTCATCATGGAGCATATCCTGAGGACCGCCGAGGACCATGTAAGTGATATTAGTGGGTCCTATATCGCAATAGACCAATGTGTAACTTGTACAGAGAATGTGCAGAGAGGGTCTGGGTCAGGGATACATAACCCATGGCACCTTCCCTGACGAAAAGCAAGTACAGATGATATTAAGCCATCGGCCATGTTTCTGTATAAACCTGTCAATCAGTGAGGACCCAACCAATGTGATCTGTGGTTTCCGTAAATTCCAGGCTACTCCATCATGAATCAGGAATAGGAGAGACCAATGTAGGACATGACAATAATAGGTTCCTCAGGTTCTTCAATACCTGGAGCCCATGGCTGATCCTTAGACACAGGAGACACAGGAGAGGGAGCAGTAGTATCTAGACATTTATATCCTAAAATCCCTTCCACAAAATGTCGTGTCAATCCTTATCCTTTATTGTAATAACTTTATACCCTGTACTAACCATGAAGTGTCCTCTGTCCAGTTCTTCAGGAATCTCCGGGAGGAAGAGTTCACCTTCGAGAAGGTGAGAACATGAGCTCAGATCTTTCTCGCTTCTTACACATATGTACATGTACACGTCTTCTTATGTTACATGTCATATTATACTGTCATCATAACAAGATGTCTATCACATGGAGGGGGGGGGGGGGGGTCACACATGGGGGAGAGATGGGAACAAGCCATTACCTCCTGTACAAAAGACCAGAGACCCCTGAACATCAGTGTCTTATGTTATTATCATTTCCAAATATTTCTAGAGATTTATCTAAAGTTGCAGGAGAAGAAAGTGACTAATTATATTTTATCTTTATATTTAATATTCTTATAACAGGCGAGAGCCATTGGACTGCGGATCCTTGAGAGCTATGTAAGTCCTTCCAGCAAACCCCCAGAACATACAACATAATATAATCCTCATATCATCACATGAATGTCTATAGCTGCTATTCCCAATGCTAGAAGGTGACACATTCACTTCACTGCCTGTTCTCCACTGAGGACAATGTGATACAATTATACAATGTACATCCAGTTACATATATAGCGCTCACATGTTCTGTAGCGCTGCACACAGAGACAACACTTACATTTACTTCTCTGTTCCTGTAATGGAAGAAAAACCCAGAAATGTCATCATAGATGTGACTGTATCACAATGTAAAGACAGTGAGAACATACAAACTATGGAGATGCTGGACTTGGATGGATCAGATCCAGGATTCCTTATAATTAATACAATGTTTTCTCTTTACTTCTCTAAGGATGAAGACTCCAATGAAGATTCCCAGGACGGGGTAAGAGACTTATAAAATATAGACAGAAATCTCACACACAATTCTCAGATTATTCCATCAAATTGACCATTTTCTGATCTATCGCAGCCGATCTACATGAAGCTTGATGACGGCGTGAGGATCCTGGACGAGGAGTCAGCGATGGACACATCTGCAGAGGAGACTTCAGAAGAGCCTGAAGCTGAGACTTCAGAAGTACCTGAAGAAGATCCTGCAGAGGAGACTTCAGAAGAGCCTGGAGCTGAGACTTCAGAAGTACCTGAAGAAGAACCTGCAGAGGAGACTTCAGAAGAGCCTGAAGCTGAGACTTCGGAAGTACCTGAAGAAGATCCTGCAGAGGAGGCAGCAGCAGAGGAGGAAGAGGAAACATCTTGCTGCACCGGGTCCTGCATCCCTGTAAGAAGGTTCATGGATAGAGTAAGGGCCTGGATCTCTAGGCTCTTTAGGTAAGTTAAGGTACAGTAAGTATAACTTAGCACCAGTCATATTAAAACACATAAAAATGTATTGTTAGCATATAGAATATATTAGGGGGTCATATAAAATTGTTTAAAATTTTTGGGGAGCACATAAGAGTAAGACATTCAGCAAAATTCACCTTCATACATTCCTCCATTCCAGTGCTGTCAGTCCAGGCCTCATCAGCTATTACAGGTAATTCATGAGCAGTCATGTGGCATCACTTCCGGTGCGATGGAGACCAGAATCAGCACTGAAATAGAGGAATAGTAATAATAATCTTTATCCATAAAGCGCCATGCAGGGCTGGCTCCAGGTATAAGTAGGCCCCTGGGAACAGAGCGTCTGCGAGACCTTTTACTGTACTGTACCGCCCAAGTTTTGCAGCAGAGAAAGTGCCCCAAGGCAATATTATTCTATTCAACTGAATCCCTGGGACACACTTCTCTCGCCTCGAGTGGGCCCTCCAAGCAGCTCTGGGCCCCGGCCCCAACATATTCTGTAGCGCTTTACAAATCATAAAGTGTGTTAAAATCATAATGTGTGAAGATGAGCTGCGTTATTTTTTCTACCTATTATAGGTTTCACTGCTCCCCAGAAATTTTGTATGAAGACGCTGTTAAGGTTAAGTTCACATAGTGTTTTTTTTTATACACCGGAAAAACTTCCTCCATGTACACAGATATATACTGACAGACAGAGAAATACATTTCATGTACATACATACATGTTTCCATCCTGCTCCCTCCTGCTGAGCGACACTTACAATCAGTGGAAGCCAATAGAATCTTTAGGGGGGGCGGATGCAGCATTATGCGTCCTCCCTGCCTCCACTGAGCATACGCACAGGGAGACCACAGTAATATCACTGGTTAAATATCCTGAACATCGGTAGCATCTTATCACTGGCTTCTGCCGATGTTCACGGCCCCCCTTCTGCCCCCGCATTCAGGGGGGAGGAGGAGGGACCAGGGGACGGATCTCACGGTATCGGCATACAGGGGGTACGTCCTAGCCATATATGGAGTCCTCCCGATATATCCTAACAATTTATGGCAAAAACACTATGTGAACCCAAACTAACTTTAAGATTGATATAGAATTAGAGTTTTTTCTGGCCTCCAAAACTATGTATGGTACGGGGCCACATTAGTATGTGACGTCATCATCGCAGCAAAGCTTTGTTTGAGCTTTTATAGATACTAACTTTGTTTTGAGGCTTGAAAAATGGTCAAATATGAAATAAAAAGTATTATAGATACTATAGAATTAGAAGCATAATATAAAAGTGATAAGAATAATTTAGTAACTATAGAATATGATATATATGACAGTGTCATGGGGCAATATATAAGAAGTAGATACAACCAGTAAGTATAGTAATATAGTTAAATAGAAGAAAAATGTGTAAAAAAATTATTTAAAACGTTAGAAATAGGTGTAGAAAATAGATAAATATCACTGGTATAATAGATATTCAGATGATTAGTAAGAGCAATATGAAAAGAATACTCTAGGTATAGTGATAAAAAGAATTAAAGGGGTTTTCCCATTTCAGAAAATTCAAGTTATTGTTTGTATTGTTATTACTTATATTTAGTAATAGTGATAGTGATACAGAAAGTATATTGGAAAATTGTAGAACTTTTTATAATACAAACAATAACATTGATTTGCTGAAATGGGAAAACCCCTTTAGGTTATTATGAAGTAGATACATAGTATATTAGATATAGTTGTATGTAATAGTGAACGTATTATAGAAAATGTTATGGGTCATAAGTATAAGAATAATATAGATTATAGTTATAAGTATAGAAGAGAAAAAAGAAAAACCCTAAAGTTAAGTAAATTATAGTTTAAATGGGTTTTCTGGGCTATGGATAACATATATACAAAACAAAGGTCTTCAGTATCAGATTGGTGCAGCACCCAGCAACCCCACAGATCAGCCTTAGGCCCCATTCACACAAGCCGTGGGGGGGGGGAGGCGTATATCTGACCACAGGTTTGTGGACATATATACATCCCCATACACGTGTAGCACCGAACTATACATGGGAGTAGATAGAACATGCTTTATTTTTCCTCATGTTTGCCCCCGTGCGGCGCTATTTGCTATGGAGAGGGAAGAGGTGAGCAGCGTAATCCCTCCTCCTCTCCAACGCGCTGACGTGTGCTCGCCCAGGTTTACATGATGAGTTTTCATTTTTTTTCAAATCCAGTTCAAACGCGTCAGGAAAAACTCATCACCAAAAGCCAAAAAGGCAAATGTGTAAGTTATTTATATCAGTAACAATGGGTGTTTCTCCTTTTAACTTTAAAACTAATGATCAACACTTATCGTTACTACTTACCCAACACTTAAGCGTTTGGTGACGAGTTTTTTCCACTGCGCTTACAATGTGTTTCAAAACACAAAGCAAACGCATCATGTAACCCCCAAGAATATAAAGGCCTCATATTATCATAATATTCAGCCCTAATATACAGAACCCCCAATTACATTATATACATCTTCCATATACAGCTCCCAGTTTAATTAAAATCCTGCCCCTATATACAGAACACCCCCATATAGAAGTAAATATGGCCTCTTATATTCAGATTCCCTCAAGTTTCATTTTATGGAGCCCCCCCCCCCCCCAGATTTAGATTCCCCCCAGTACAAATATATGCAGCTCCCCATACACAGATTTCCCACATTTCCATTATATATAAATCACATACACAGATCCTCCCTCCAGTTCCATTATATACAACTCCCTATACATAGACCCCCAGTTCCAATATACACACCGTCTCATACACAGACCCTCCAGTTCCATTATATGCAGACCCCATACACAGACCGCTCTTTACATTATATACAGACCCCATACACCCTATAGACCCCTCCAATACTTTTATATACAGCTTCCCATACAAAGACCCCCCCTTTTATTATTATATACAGCTCCCCATACACAGACCCCCAGTTCCATAACATACAGACCCCATACACAGACCCACCTCTAGCTCCATTATATACAGACCCTATACACAGACCCACCTCTAGCTCCATTATATACAGACCCTATACACAGACACCTTCAGTTCTATTATATACAAACCCCATACACAAACCCCTCTAAATACTATTCTATACAGACCCCATACATAGACCCCCCAGCTCCATTATATACAACCCCTCATACACAGACCACTCCAGTTTTATTATATACAGGTCCACATACATATACCCCCAGTTCCAATATACACAACGTCTCATACACAGACCCCCCAGCTCCATTATATACAGACCCTATACACAGACCCCCATTACATTATATACAGCCTCCTATACATAGACCCCCCCAGCTCCATTATATACAGACCCCATACACAGACCCCTCTTTACATTATATTCAGACCCCATACACCCCATAGACCCCTCCAATACTTTTATATACAGCTTCCCATACAAAGACCCCCCCTTTTATTAATATATACAGCTCCCCATACACAGACCCCCAGTTCCATAACATACAGACCCCATACACAGACACCTTCAGTTCTATTATATACAGACCCCATACACAAACCCCTCTAAATACTATTATATACAGACCCCATACACAGACCCCTCCAAATACTATTCTATACAGCCTCCCATACATAGACCCCCCAGCTCCATTATATACATACCCCATACACAGACCCCTCTAAATACTATTCTATACAGCCTCCCATACATAGACCCTCCAGCTCCATTATATACAGACCCCATACACAGACCCCCATTACATATTCTATAAAGCTTCCCATACATAGACCCCCCTGTTTCATTATATGCAGCTCCCCATACACAGACCCCCCTCCCCCCATTACGTTATACACAGACCCCTCCAAATACTATTATATACAGCTCCCCATACACAGACCTCCCAGTTCCATTATTTACAGCTGTATAAACAGAAAACATTATAGATATTATAGTGTTAGAAGCATAGAATAAAAGTAATAATTTAGTAATTACATATACTATAAGCTAGTAATAGGATATAAAATGTATGACATAGTGCGTTAGGGGCAAGATATAAGATAAACCCTAGATAAGCAGTAGATACAACTAGTAAGTATAGTAGTATAGTGAAACAGAAGCAAAATGTGTGAAAAAAAATTAGAAATAGGAAATATAAATATGACTGGTATAAGAGATATCTCGTTAAGATAAATAAGATATCAATATGCTAAGAATAACATAGGTATAGTAATAAGATATAAATTAAGTTATTATGAAGTAGATATAACGTGTAGTAGATAAAGTAGTATGTAATAGTCATACAAAGTATTATAGAAAATGTTAGGAACAAAACATATAAGAATTATACAGATCAGTGATGGTGAACCTTTTAGAGATCGAGTGCCCAAAATGAGACCCAAAAGCCATTTACTTTTCCCAAAGTGCCAACACGGTAATTTAGGCAGCAACAAACTTATTGCCACCAGAATCTTTGAGCTCCAATCCGACACCTTTTCACTCTTCGGATAGAACCAAGCAGCACAAGATGGGTCACTTAAAAATAGCAGGGCACTACTTGGACTGCTTGAGACTGCAGGAAGATGCCATGTCTGGCAAACTCCATGCCTGGGAGACAACCGTGTGCCCACAGAGATGCCTTCGAGTGCCATCTCTGGCACCAGTGCCACCACTGATATAGATCATAGTGTAAAGTATAGAAGAAAAAAATAAAAACCCTAAAGTTAAGTAAATTGTAGTTCAAATTGGTTTTCTGGGCTATGGATAACATATATATGAAATATGGGTCCTCAATATCAGATTGGGGCAGCACCCAGCACCCCCACATGTCAGCTGTACTCAGCCGCTGATAGACAGAGAATGGGAAATCATAGGATCAGTCATCAATATTTTTAGCTCAGAAAACTCTTTTAAAGGGAACCTGTCAGCAGTGATAGTGTGTATGATAAGAATAATATATAGAGAGATATAAGGTAGATAAGAGTTTGATAAGAATAATATAGTTATAGAAGAATAAGTAAGATATAAGATAACGCACTGTATAAGGTCGGCTGTACACATCTGTGGTCGGTCTGTGAAAAATAGACAGTACGCTGAAGGGATTCACTGAGCACATTGCAGAGGAGGGAACTTTGTGCATCATATTCATATGTGATGCAGGGAGTCCCATCCCCTGGACTGTGCTACATCCTGAAATCCATCCAGCGTATAGTCCGTTTTTCATGGACCGTCCACGTGTGCAGCCGGCCTGAGTGTGACAGGGCCCCATCCAGCGCTATCACTGCAGTGAACCAGGGAGCAGCCGATCGCCAGCTCTTGGGGTCAGGAAGGAATTTTTTCCCCCTCACATGGGGGTTATTTTCGCCTTCCTCTGGTTCACACCTTTTTATGCAGTAAATCCTATAATTTACACTGGATGGTTCAAAATTAAAACAAAACAAAAAATTACAGTAATAAAAACTAATTGTAATTTATTCATTGTGTCTGTGTCTTCCTTACTGTGTGGTGTCCTTCATTATAGACCCCCGGACCCCTCTGCTGTCATCAATAAAATCATAAAAATCATAAAGATGTAAGGTATCAAAATGCTGCACTTACCAAAATCCCCAATATATCAAAATCTAAGGCCCCTTCCACACTTGCGTTGCAGATCACGTCAGAGTCTGATCAGGGTGCGATCAGGGTTTGGTCAGTGAAAAACGCACATTTTGCATCAGAGTGCAATCAGTTTTCAGTCAGAGTTTGTTCAGTGTCTCAGTTTTTCACACACGTTTTCAATGCAAATTCAGTGCAATTTCAATGCGTTTTTCACGCGCAGAAAATGCGCATGAAATGGACTCAGGACTGAGCTCTATCTTTTCTATGGCAATTGATGTGTGAAAAACGCATTGCACTTGCAGTGCACTGGCATGTGTCTCAGAGTGCAATGCGTTTTTGATGCATCTCCATAGACTTGTATGGTGCGTTTTTCACGCGCGTGACTTGCAAAAGTAGAGCATGTCGAGATTTAAACGCGCGTTAAAAAAAAACACGAGTGTGTGCGTGAAAAAAAATGCAAGTCTGAAAAGACCCATTGGTTACAATGGGTCAGAGTGCAATGCAAGTTCTGCGCGTCAAAAGCATGCGCAGAAAACGCGCTTGAAAAAACGCAAGTGTGAAAGGGGCCTAAGAATTATCCCATGCTGCCGAGCTGTCATGAAAAAAGACACATACAAATTTCCAATTGCTGTTTTGTTTTTTTTTTGCCATTTTGCCACAGATAAAATTTTGAACAAATGGGTGTCAAAAAATGGCAATATAGCATAAAAAATTTCCAAAAGTTCATTTTCAAAGTACATTTTGTATTCCTGTGACCATACCTACCCAAAGAATAAATGGGAAGTGTCATTTGGACCGTAAAGTTAAAGCCACAAAAACTAAACCTGTAAGAAAAAATGTCGCAAATACGTTTTCCCTGTCAATTTCAAAGTAATTGGAATTTTATTCAACGTTTTCGCTGCAAAGCAAAGAATATCTGGTGCCATAACAATCGGTGCAATTTGTTTCATACATATCTGTTAATACAAAAATAAAGAAGTTATGGTTTTTGTAACGTGGGGAATGGAAAAACACATAAGAGATGTTGTGTCACAAGGTCTTTGGGTAATATATCTGGTTATATACAGGTCAGGGCTTAATATATGTATTAAGGCCTCATGCACACAACAGTATTGGGAGTCATGCACAAATAGTGCCTAGCTAATGACCCCCATAGATTTCTATTGTACATGGTCACGGTGAATGTCATGGTAACTACCAGCGTCGGTCTGGCCCGCCGGGGGACCGGTGAATCCCCCGGTGGGCCCCGACACCTGCCATCATGTTCGGGGCCTCCCTTCTTATCCATAGGAGGCCCCTGCCGGCGATCGCAATAGAACACAATACGGCCAGGAACCGGCCGCTTGAATTCTATTGCGGCCGCTAACACTGACTGGCATTGTTACCTGCCGTCTGTGTAAGTGAGACGTGGCCGGGAGAATTTCCCTGCGCACGCCGCACTCTGCCCCTAGATACGCGGCAGCGCGGTGACGTCATCACACTGCTGCGCATCCTTTGCCAGTCTGCGCGGGCGGCTGCAGCAGAAGCAAGAAGAAGGGAGCAAGGACGTGTCAGCGATAAGTGGGTAAGTTACTGTTTTTTTATTTGAATGCCGAGGTGAAGGGGGCAGTACAGAAAATGCTGGGGACCTCCTGTATCGAAAATGCAAGGGGGAAGGGCAGGATACAAAATGTAGTGTCAGGGGGCCCAGTATGGAAAGTACAGATGGGAGGGGGACAGCATGAAAAATACAGAGGGACCAAGGAGGGGGAAGGGGCCCAGTATAAAAAATGCAGGATGGAAGTTGCAAAGGGTGAGGGGGGAGTAGTCAACATGCAGGGGAACAAGAGGTGGATTATTCCAGTAAAGTAAAACAGGTGGGAAGTAAAGGGGCGCAGTTTCAAAAATACATGGTGACAGAGGAGGGGGGCTGAGGAGGGGGGTATGGAAAATACAGGGGGACTGTGGGGGGGGGGGGGGGCAGGATGGAAAAATGCAACGTGAAGGAGCAATACTGGGAGAGGGGGGATTAGTCCAGTAAGGAAAATAGCTGTGGGAAGAGATGCGGAGGGGCAGTATGGAAAATACAGGGAGACCGGGGATGGGGTATTCAGGAACACACAGTGTGGGCAGTATAGAAAATACTGAAGGAAGAAAGGTGCCCAGGATTAAAAATACAGTGAGGAAGAGGGCACAGTAAATAAATTGCAAAGGGGTGGGGACAATAAATAAAATGTAAGGGGCAGTATATATAAACTAAACAATAAACCCCTTTGCCTGTTGCATCGTTTTTACATTAAATTTTTGCTCCCCAGCCTCAAAAAGCTATAACTTTTCATTTTTCCGTGTACAGAGCTGTGCGAGGGCTTATTTTCTGCATAACAAATTTTATCAGAGACGTTAATTATTATTCCATGCCATGTACTGGGAAACTGGAAAAATATTCCAAATGTGGTGAAATTGGCAAAAAAACCCTGAATTTGCGTCACATTCTTGTGGGCTCAGTTTTTACGACTTTAACTGTGAGCTCCAAATAACACCTCTGCTTTATTCTTTGGTTTGGTACGATCACAGTGTTATACTTTGTCATGCTCCTTACCACATGGATTATACTTAAGAACGGGTCAAATGTGTCAAGATACCTTTCATAATTTGTGGGCTCTATGTAATAATAGAATCAAATAATGTCAGGAAATTATATAGAAATTAATAAATAGGTGATTGGAGGGCACCACATTTTAATTTATTAGAGGTACAGTATCATTTATTTAAGGGCTATAGAGTATTGATAAATTCAGGGTCGCAATATCATTTTTGATATATGCATGCGGCACAGAGTGGTTTAAATTTGGGGGTATATTTGATAATGGAGGGGGCAGTGTGGTCACTTTGGTTATGGGGATAAATATTATCTAGGAGCACAGTGTGGGACATTTCTGTTAGCCAGGTGACATTATATATACTGTAAGTGACTGTGGTATTTTTAGTCGCACAGTGTGGAGATGTGCTGACAGAATCTGAAAACATCTGTTGGAATATTCTGCATCCTTAAGTCATGGCACTTCTGGACATAAAGTAGAAGTCCTGTATTTTGTCAGGGGAGAATGCAAATAAGTTTTCCAAGGTGTTAAATGGAAAACAATACCTCCTTTTGCTACCTTGAAAGGCAGCCCCCTTAACATCAAGTATGACTTACAAGAAGTCTAAAAATAACACCTTGGAAAACTTATTTGCATTCTTCCCAGAATTCCCTAGTGGAGCATTATGGCTTTAAGTCTCCACACGCCTTTAAGGTGGCCTTAATTGGCATTTTCTCCTTAAGGAGAACACCTACTGTCCGTCCCTAGTCAATAGCCTCTCACATAGCCAAATCAGATCCCTACGCTGTACTGAGGAGACCCAATCAGGTCGAAACAGTGCTGTCTACAGTTGGGAGTCTGTTCCTTATGGAATAGATATACTGGTTTGGCTTAATCCCACATCATATTTTTAGACTTCTTGTAAGTCATACTTGATGTTAAGGGGGCTGCCTTTCAAGGTAGCAAAAGGAGGTATTGTTTTCCATTTAACACCTTGGAAAACTTATTTGCATTCTTCCCTGTATTTTGTCAGATAAGAGATCAGATTTCTGCCTCTTTCTGATTATTCCTGTAGTCACTGACTACCTTTTATTGCGAGAAAGCTCTTATCATGTGTAGTGCTTTATCCATAGAGTCAGTAAGCCAAGTCTGATTGGGTGACTCATACAAAGCAGCTGGGAGTTTGTGCAGTGATTGATTACTCCTGCCTGTCAGGTACAACACAGTGAATACAACGTTCTCTGGGAGCACTCAGTTCAGGGATTTAATAAGATATGTTTCTGCATCAATGTAGCTACAGCATTCTCAAGGTATGTTTGGCCCATAATGCATCAAATCAAATGGTTGATTTCCTTTAGTGTGATCCCTGCAGCCTCAGTTTACAAACCAAGAACTGTGCATTAGCAGAGAGGGAAGGAGAAATCAGAACTTTCTATTATATTCTGCTACTTCCCCCTCCAATGCCTATGCATTTCTAGACACCCTTGATATAGGTCGTATTTCTATGTAGTAGTAGGGTGGGCCCCCAGAATCATTTTCCCCTGTGGGCCCTTGGTACCCCAGTCCGACCCTGAAAACATCTACAAGGCCATTAAGATCATCAACATTGGGAACAATGCGGAAGCCCTAGAGCGACAGAGGCGGATACTCATGGCTGCTAGAGACTGTCCATTCGTGTCTCAACTCAGTGCCTCACTGAAGTCTAAGCGCCATATGTATTTCATCCTGGAGTATCTGTCCGGCGGCAGCCTCGAGTCTCTGATTATTCGGAGCGGCAAGCTTAACATCGAGCTTGTACGCATCCAGTTCCTCCATGGGCATGGCATCGCCCATCAGTAAGAGAAACTATATTTATGTGATTTTGGGACACCACTGATATCCATGGGCTGTGTCCGTTTTTGGAGATGTCAGTACTAGATGTCCATGGACACTAGTGGTGCAGTTTCTAACAAGATATTCTTCTTTCTTCATGACCCCTATTATAACAAGTATTAATGTTGTTTTTTCATTGCAGAGACATCAAACCAGCCAACATCATGCTGGATGAAGATGGTCATATCCGGATTATAGACCTGGGGCTGGCGCAGGACGGTCTGACTGCTTCCACTAAGATCTGCGGACAGACTGGAACATACCGCTACATGGCCCCAGAGGTGCACCTGGATAAACCTTACACTGTAGCAGTGGACTGGTGGGGTCTTGGGATCGTTGTTTCCAAAATGTCATCTGGAAATCCCCCTTTTATGACCTCAACCAGATGCAAAAGGTCTTTCTCTCGATCACCAGAAAGAAGCCAAAGATTCCATCATGGCTTGATGAAGACCTGAAACATCTTATACTGAACCTGCTACAGAAGGATCCAGAGATGCGCTTGGGTGTGTCCGGTAACATCAGAGACCACCCATTTTTCCGAACCATCTGCTGGGAGGAACTGGAGACGAGGAGAGCACAGCCACCCATTCCATCTTGTTCTGGTGACAAACCATCGGGTTAGGCCGGGGGGTAACCCCTGTGCCTCCATCCCAGAACTTTGTGCCTCCTCCGCCCACTGCTTGTAGACCTGACCCTGGATTGCCCCGCACATGACCTCTCTCTGCTGCTTTACTGCCGTTTGTCATCATATTGCTGCCCCAGTCTCTTGGCTCTAATTCTTCTGACCTCTGGCCCGACCCGACGACCCTTCAAGCCTGCGTTTTCTTAGACCACCCTGAGACCACAGATTTCCATCTTTATGGTGAGTATCAGGTGAGTATGGGCACTTGATCCAGGGAATATTTCCCGCCATCTTTGGCGCCAGGAAGGAATGTTTTTCCGCTTAAATCAGGACAAATTGTCTTAAAGGGGTTTTTTCTTTTCTTCCTCTGGATCAACACAAATGCCCCAAAACAAATTAATTTTCGCCCTCAAAATTTTAAATACAATTTAGCTCACTTTCCAGAAACAAATTATTTAGTATATGATTCAGGGACTAGTCTGACTGCCATGCATGGGGTCGGGAAGGAATTTTTCCTCATGTAAAGCTAATTAGCTGAATGAGGTTTTTTCGCCTTCCCCTGGATTAAGGAAAAGTTATTCCAGGGATCTAGTCTGACTGCCCTAGGTGGAGTCGGGAAGGAATTTTTCCCCTTATTTAAGGGTTTTTCGCCTTCCCCTGAATCAACAAAAGTCAGTGGATTTAAAATATCCTTGACTTTTATTTGGAAATTATCAAATCAATTGCCCCCCTCATCAATAAAATTGCTATTTCAATAAAATTCTCTATTTTCACCCTTATATCTTGTGTACTTTCATTATTTTTATTGACTTGCTGTGTATTTTTTTGGTTCCCCTGGTCTTGTAATACTACAGTGATATATGATAACATAGTACATGGTAAGAATTAATAACCAATAGCCAGGGCCGATTCTAGCATATTTGCTGCCTGAGGCGAATATTAAAATGATGCCCCCCCCCCCACGCTCCCTGTTAAGTAAATGCTGAAAACTTTACTAACAATTAACAACCCTACAGACAGCTCCCTGACACTGTGTGACTGACTACAGGATCTGAGAGGCATTAGTGGCATCTAGTACCTTATAGATGACAATCTCTTCCATCAGGACGACTTTATTCCGGGTTCTCCAATCCATGACGTATAACTGCTGAATTCACGGCCGGATATCTTCAGCTCCGTGCAGCATCTCCACCCGGCGCCCCTAAAAATACCACAGTCACTTACAGTATGAAGTCTCCTGGAAAACAACACTGCGCTCCTAAATAATATATACCCCTCACAACACAACTGACCGCACGCTACCCCACATATAACACATCCCTTCATTATATAGGGATAAAATCTATATACATATAATATACTGTATCCCATATACAGCCCCTGCAGCTAAGTAATATACTGTACCCGATATACAGCCCCCCCCAGCATAGTAATATACTGTATCCCATATACATCCCCCCAGCTTAGTAATATACTGTATCCCATATACATCCCCCCAGCTTAGTGATATAGTGATATATAATATATACAGCACCCCCCAGTATAAAATGATTCTGGCCCCATATAATATATACTGAATCCCCCCCAGTATAAAATAATTATAGCCCCAAATAATATCTATAGCATCCCCCCCCCCCCAGTATAAAATAATTATAGCCCCAAATAATATCTATAGCATCCCCCCAGTATAAAATAAGTATAGCCCCAAATAATATATATAGCATCCCCCCCCCAGTATAAAATAATTATAGCCCCAAATAATATCTATAGCATCCCCCCAGTATAAAATAATTATAGCCTCAAATAATATATATAGCATCCCCCCCCAGTATAAAATAATTATAGCCCCAAATAATATATATAGCATCCCCCCCAGTATAAAATAATTATAGCCCCAAATAATATCTATAGCATCCCCCCAGTATAAAATAATTATAGCCCCAATAATATCTATAGCATCCCCCCCCCAGTATAAAATAATTATAGCCCCAAATAATATCTATAGCACCCCCCCCCAGTATAAAATAATTATAGCCCCAAATAATATATATAGCATCCCCCCCCAGTATAAAATAATTATAGCCCCAAATAATATCTATAGCATCCCCCCAGTATAAAATAATTATAGCCCCAATAATATCTATAGCATCCCCCCCAGTGTAAAATAATTATAGCCCCAAATAATATCTATAGCATCCCCCCCCCAGTATAAAATAATTATAGCTCCAAATAATATCTATAGCATCCCCCCCCCCAGTATAAAATAATTATAGCTCCAAATAATATCTATAGCATCCCCCCCAGTATAAAATAATTATAGCTCCAAATAATATCTATAGCATCCCCCCCAGTATAAAATAATTATAGCCCCAAATAATATCTATAGCATCCCCCCCAGTATAAAATAATTATAGCCCCAAATAATATATATAGCATCCCCCCCAGTATAAAATAATTATAGCCCCAAATAATATATATAGCATCCCCCCCAGTATAAAATAATTATAGCCCCAAATAATATCTATAGCATCCCCCCCAGTATAAAATAATTATAGCCCCAAATAATATCTATAGCATCCCCCCCCCTAGTATAAAATAATTATGGCCCCAAATAAAATATATAGCATCCCCCCAGTATAAAATAATTATAGCTCCAAATCCCCAAATAAAATATACAGAACCCCCACCCCCACCCCTAGTATAAAATAATTCCGGCCCCATATAATATCTATAGCATCCCCCTAGTATTAAACAATCATAGCCCCAAATAATATATATATAGCATTCCCCCCAGTATAAAATAATTACAGTATAGCCCCAAATAATATAAATATATATTGCATCCCCCCCAGTAATAAAGAAATAATTATAGCCCCAAATAAAATAGCATTCCATGATCCCCCCCCCCCAGTTTAAAATAATTCTGGCCCCATATGATATATATAGCCCCCCCCCCCCCCCCGCAGTATTAATTATTAGCCACAATTAATTAAATACATGAAAAATAATAAAAATCATACTCACCTGCAGGCAGCTGCTCCCTCGGCGCGGCTCCGGTGTTCACGCGGCTCTCCTGTGAGACGCGGCTCCGCACAGTGACACAGGCGCCGCGCCATGACGTCATGGCGCCTGTGTCACTGCTTAGAACGGAGCGACGCAGCTGCCGGAAAGGCGCTGCGTCGCTCCGCATATAAATCGCGCCTGTGTCTTAAAGAGACAGGCGCGATTTATTTAGCTGGTGGGCGATTCGGGCGTTAATGGACGCCCGAATCGCCCACTTTAGAGCGGCGAATTTCGCCGCCCTTTACAGGGACCCGCATTCTGCCGCCTGAAGCGAGATTTTCATCTCGCCTCATGGCAGATGCGGCCCTGCCAATAGCCATCGGTATTCAGCTATTGGAAAACTAAGGATATGAATAGACACATTCACACATTTACAAACACAACGCTAGGGTCTGTGGGCGGCCCTTGGCCCGATCCCATATGAGCTCATTCACATGTCATCAGGTCGAGGCCCTTCCCTATACACTAGCGCTACATTTGTAAACGCAACTAAAGACCTGTCCCTTTTTTGTTTTTTCATTTCCATTTTTCACTCCCCACAATCAAAAATCTATAACTTTTATTTTAGCACCGACCGCAGGTGTTACCGGTAAGTGTTTTCTGAGATATGCAGAATTACCGGCTATGGAGAGGGCTCAGCCCGTGAGCCCTCTCCATGCATCCGCTGCCGACCTGTGATGTGCTCTTAAGTCACAAGTCGTTAAAGGGTTAAAAGGTTTTATCTGCCAATGAATGATTTCTGCGAAGAGTAATATTTGTATACAAAAGACATTATAATAATCTGAGAATATCAGTGACCTCGTGTCACCTGTACAAAATTATTTATCATGTAAAAAAAACAGAAAAAAACTTAAATACAAAAAGAAAGTGAATATCTGTGGGTAGGTTCTTTTTATGATGGTTCAATTTCATTAAAGGTTGAACATGTTTAGCCACATATAAGAGATTACATATATTCAGTGAAGATAAATAAGATACCAATATGATAAGAATCATATAGGTATAGTAATAAGAAAAAAGTGAAGTTATTATGAAGTAATATAGTAGTATAGAATAGTGATAGAAAATATTATAGAAGATAAACCTAAGAATAATATAGATTATAGTTAGAAACAAGTATAGAAGAAAAAAAGATGAAAACCCTAAAGTTAATATATTATATACCACCCCTAATTATTTTAGATACAGCGCCAATATATATACCCCCCCCCACCCTTATTTATATACAGGACATCTCTAATTTAGTTTTTTATAAAGAGCTCCTTAGAATTTATTTAAAGGCCTCAGTATTCAGCCCCCAAATACAGAACCCCCAATTAAATTATATACAACTCCCATGTAGTGCCTCAGGGCTCTGCTATCTACCACATGAGGTGAGATGCTCATCTCGCTTCATGGCAGATGTGGCCCTGTAAAATAAGATTTGTACTTCTGGAATAAGATTATTATAGATACCACAGAGTCAAGATAAGATACGAATAATATAGTTATAGAAGAATAAGTTAGATATAAGATAACGCACTGTATAAGGTCGGCTGCACACATTGTTGGTTTATCCACATCCTGGATGGATTTTAGGACCAACCACATTGCAGAGGAGGACTGGCAGTATCAATAAAACCAACCCACAGATATACACCCCACCCGTCCCCTTCGCCAAAAGAACTAAACATGAAGCGGTCTGATGGGAGAAAAGTGGAGGTCGGCCACAGCTTTATTAATTAACAATATTTACAAATAAACTGACCTGTGAGAAGACCTAGACCCTTCTGGAATAATTCACCTCGCATGCCTGGCCCCGCCTACGCGGGGGCATGTCCTTGTTGGTCCGACAGGTGATTACGACGTAAGCCGAGAGGGTCCAGCTTCCTCACAGGCCACTAGGAGTACAGTGTACCCCTACACTGTGCTCCGACCCCCACACAAAAGGAACAGGACCCTCTCAATGGCGTCCTGAAGGCCCGATATAAAAATATCCAGACCAATCTCATTCAGATGGACCCCGTCCTCTCTCATAAGGCCCGAATTATCCCCCTCCAACTGCCTATGGCGTATAACCACACCACCCCTGGACCTCACAAAACGGGCTACCCGCATATTGAGCATGCGCCTAGCCCTTTCTATAGAATCGGGGCTGCGGGCGCCATTCCAGATCACCCGTGGCACTATCTCCGACCACACTACCACTAGGTCACTAAAAAAGGCAGCAAAACGCTCGAAATCCGATCTCATCACCGAAATCAAATTAGCGAGCCGCGTTGAACACATGTCGTTCCCCCCAGCGTGGACAACAAGGATTGTAGGCCCCGGAGAAGCCTTGCTGATGGCCACCACTTCCGGCAAAACTTGCAACCATTTCAGGCCTCTGATCCCCCTCCAGGACAGGTCTGCGGAGGTAAAACCTAAGTTCAGGCCTCCCGGACGGACAGCTGCCCTCCGTGCTGCCCAATGTATGTACGAATGTCCTACAATCCAAACTTTCGGACGAGCAAATTCTGCAAAACAAAAAGAAAACATGTTAATCCAACAGCAAATTTGGGCGAATATAACGCCTAAAGCAATCTGACTTCCACCTGCCAATGCGCATAATATCAGCATCCGAAAGCCCCGCCGCATCGGCCGCAGTTGCGGCCCCGATCCGAAACGAGTGGGTACCGAACTCCGCTACAGGCGCACACGCCAGCGCCTTCTTAAACAAAGAAATAAACTGAAATTTTGTGAGGGGGGACCCGTCCCGGTGGCACAAAAAGGGGGGGGGGGGGGGGCCTTTGGGCGCTGCGCGATGAAACTACCCAATAAAAAGAAAGGGCAAAATGGGCCACCCACCTTGCCCACTGACAGCCAGCGGCCCGCGCCATAAATGTCCGTTTTAGACCTTCTCACGAGGACCTTAAGAAAATCCCCAACCACTATAACGTCCCCTTCAACTAAGCTAGCCTTCGCACGGCTGGACGCAGCCACTAATTCACTGACCCTCAATGCACAAAAGAAAGCCAGCGCAAAACTACCCTGCAGCAGTAATGCCTCATACTCCGACGAGCATATATCCGATGCGGCCATGCATAAATGCTGCAGCAATGCAAAAGAAACAGGCCTGCGCGAATCCTTGACAACTGGCTCTTTTCCCCAACCCCTTAACATCAACTGAACCTGAAAATCTTTTGTAACGTCATACAGACCCCACAGTTTTAGAACAAAGGACACCCCGGCCAGCTTCTTTTTAACAGCCGCGACCGACAATCCGTCGGCACGCAGCCTGGCTAAGAATTGCAACGTAGTAGCCTTAGCCACCATTACCGCATCCCCTTGTTCTGCTGGCAGCAAACTAAACCACTCTCCCCACGCCTTACCGTGGCTACTCCAAGTACTCTCCGCCAATGAGGACTGCAACAGTGGAGTCAACTGTGCATCACTAGCTCCCACAGGAAAGGGGGGCAGGGGGACCCCTCCTGGTCCGCCAGGGGGTGGAAATCCCTGAAATGCTGAAGCTGAAAACGAGATAATGCATCGGCAACAACATTAGTTTCACCCGGAACATGTTTTGCCCTAAAAACAACATTCAATTGCAAGCAGCGCAACACCAAATACCTGAGCAGGGCAAAAACCTGCAGCGAACTTGAAGTTAGGTTATTCAAAGCCTGAACCGTACTCTCATTGTCCGACCAAAAACGAATCCTCTTATTTCTCATTTCTAGCCCCCACAGCTCCACCGCCACTACGATCGGGAAGAGTTCCAGCAATGTCAGATTTTTGGTGAAACCTCTCTCAATCCACTGCACAGGCCAACGCTCTGCAGACCACTTTTTTTCAAAAATTGCACCATATCCTACCGACCCTGCCGCATCCGTATATAACTGCAAATCGGCGTTGTCGATCTCCTGCTCCAAAAACGCTGACACACCGCTATAATCAGTAAAAAAGGATCGCCCCACCCTCAGGTCTGCCTTCAAGACCGAGGTCAAACGAATGTGATGGTACGACTTGACGGTGCCGGCAGTAGCCAACGACAACCTCCTTGAAAAAACCCGACCCATGGGAAAAATCCTGCATGCAAAAGCTAATTGCCCTAACAATGACTGCAAACGCTGCAGCGTAACCTTGTCAGACAGCAAACATAAATCAATGTCCCCGCGCAGGCGTTCCAACTTCTCGGCTGGAAGGCCAAGGGTCATGGCCTCAGAATCAATCAGAATGCCCAAAAAGGTCAGCCTCGTAGTAGGGCCCTCCGTCTTCTCAGCCGACAGCGGAACTCCAAAATAATCAGCCATACAACGGAAAACATTCAGCAGTCTCAAACAATCTGCGGAACCGCTCTTACCAATGAATAAAAAATCATCCAAGTAATGAATAATCCAATTGGAACCCGACTCCAAATGGACTACCCATTCCAGAAAGCTGCTGAACATTTCGAAATAACTACAAGAAATAGAACAACCCATAGGAAGGCACATGTCCACAAAGAAAGACTCATTAATTCTGCAACCCAGCAAGTGAAAAGAGGACGGATGCACCGGAAGGAGGCGGAAGGCAGATTCAATGTCCGACTTGGCCATAAGGGCCCCAGGGCCAGCCGCATTAACCAACAGCACGGCCTTGTCGAAAGAAGTGTAAGACACAGCCACCTCCTCCCGTGGAATACCGCCGGGTATGATAAATGGTGAATCAAACGGAATTTCCCTGACTCTTTCTTTGGGACTAGGCCCAACGGTGACACCCGCAAATTCTCAAAAGGCGGAAAAGAAAAGGGGCCCGCCATTCTGCCCAACTCCACTTCCTTAAACAATTTTTCAACCACCATCGACTCATTATCCCTAACCGACTTAAGATTATCGGATAGAATCAGACCGTCCTGAGGCACAAAAGGGATCACAAAACCAAAAGCAAAACCCTCACGCAACACTTTTGCCTCCTGCTTCAGATGGTAGCTGTCTAGCCACGGCCGCATCCTTTGCACCTGTACTGGTGTCCTCCCCCCTGCCTGAAGCAGCGGATTTAGATGGGGGTCTGTTCCTCTTAAAGCAGCGGAGGGCAGAGTGCGCCCCGCCACATATGGAACACTCGTGTTTAAATCTGCAGGAGGCAAAAAAGCGGCAGTGTCCCTCATTGAAAAGCCAACATGATCCCGGTCGCTTGGTGGCCGCCCCAGGCTGAGCGCCCGAGACGGCTCCCGCCTGAAAGGGAACCTGCGGCTTCTGTGATATCATAAATTGAATCCAAACATCGGTCGCCTTTGACGCCCAGCCCACCTCCGGGGTGTCCACCAAGCGGCGTCTAAACTCCTCATCATACCTCCACCATCCCACACCACCATGCAACTTGTGCGCTGTATAAATGGTATCCATGTACACAAACAAATCCCGAGCACACTCCGGCTTTCGCTGAACCACAATACTTGCCATAATCGCGAAAGCCTGGAGCCAATTTCCAAAGGTCCTAGCGAGCTTTGGTTTCCTATCATCACTTTTTTCGAACCGTCTTTCCTTATCGACGGTCAACTGCTCAGGGGACAACAATGACCAAATATCAATATACTCGAAATTCACAATCTTTTCCCTGAGGTCGGCCGCCACGCGCAGCCCCAGAGGAGCAACGCCACAAAAATGTGAATCTCTAAACAACATTCCAGCCGACCCCGTAGCCTGCTCAGGCGGCAAATGCGTCGCCCCTGGGGGCGCCCCAGCCTCCATCTTGGCTAACACTGCCTTAAGGGCACCTACCACATCATCCCCGGCAATATGCGATTTTTTCCAAGCATTGTTACACAACAACTCACCCGCTGCGGGAACGACCTGGGTCATCGCTGGTGAAGGAGGAGGCGCCATGGGTGCACTAGGCAGCACAGCAGCTGGAACCGACGGCGGCACCCTGGCCTCATCCACCCAGTGAGGGGGGGAAATGTCCTGCCGTCTCTTTGACCGCCTGCCAGTTGAGCGGGTATGACCACCACTGGATGAGGACGAAGAGCGCCTGGACCAAGTCCGGCCCCAACTGGATCTCCCAGAACGCCTACTGTCTCTGTCACGAGACCTTGACCGCCGGCGGCTCGCATAAGAAGCGCGGGAAGAAGAGCGGGCTGAACGGGAGCGGTGCCTACACCGCCCCACAGGGCTACGCGCGCGAGACCCAGCCCCCGAGCAACATCCATGCCGCGTTAGTGCCGCACAACTGCAGGCAACGCTCGAGCGACTGGAGCCCCTCTCACGCCTGCCCCGCGAAACGCCAGACACCAAAATTGTGCCCTGGCGATCCGCGGGTTCATTAGAATCCCCGCTGTCACTCCCGCTATCGGGACCCGGTTGCTGGGATGGGGGGGAAAGAAAGTGTGTGCGGGGGGCTGTATGGTGTTTGGTGCAAGCGCCAACGGCTGCGTCGGCGCATTAAACTCTGGAGGGTTGGCGGGGGTGGAAGGTGTGTGCGGAGGTGATTGAGGGGGGGGGTTGGGAAAGCTGCAAGCTGTCACTACTGGCCCCCAGCCCAAACCACCTGGCCAAACGGCCAGGCTGTTTGGGTAGTGGGCCTGACTTGTCTACCCCAGCAGCCTGCGTTGCGCCTATCGGCGCAGGCAAGCTGCCAGGGGGAGGAGGCACCGGAGCAGTCCTGTCCTGTGCCTCCTCCACACGCGGGGGCCTAATCACTGTGGTCGCGGCCGGCCCGCCTGCTGCGGCCGGCACGCGACTCCTGGACTTGGCAGAGCGCCGAGCGCGCTCTGCCGGCATCGGAGCCGGGGTCGGGTTCCGAGACGGAGCCCTCGCCCGGCTCCGTGTTTTTATGGGGGACGGGCTGAGCCTGCACGGTGCGCGGCCGCGTTGTGCAGGCCGGGCAGTGGGGGGCGGTGATGGGGGAGCAGCTGCTGACAGAGGGGAGGGATCCGGCTGCAACATTAACGGCGCCAGCCAGCCGGAGCCCTCCCTCCTCAGCTTTTCCTCCACAAACGCCAGTATTACAGGGTCTGCCATACTTGCAGTCCTGCAGGGCTATTCCTGGAACTTCTGGGCGAAACTCTTGAGCGCGGAGCAAGTCCAAAAGAGGCTGGACTAGCTCCGCACTCAGGGCTAAATAGCCCAGGGCTAGCGCCATCAAGTGGCCAGGAAGCACTTCCTGGCCACCTGATTGGCTGCGCAGGAAAAACCCCGGGCAGGGGACGGAACCCGGGAGGGGTTTCTTACAATAAACAAAAAAGGTGGGGGGGTGGAACACTGCCAGTCCTGCCGCCCCCAGGCTTAAGCAGCCTGCGGGCTAGGAAGGAACTTTGTGCTTTGTAGTCATATATGATGCAGGGAGTCCCATCCCCTGGACTGTGCTCCATCTTGAAATCCATCCAGTGTATAGTCCGTTTTTAATAGAGCGTCCACGTGTGCAGCCGGCCTGAGTGTGACAGGGCCCCATCCAGCGTTATCACTGCAGGGAACCAGGGAGCAGCCGATCGCCAGCTCTTGGGGTCAGGAAGGCATTTTTTCCCCCTCACATGGGGGATATTTTTGCCTTCAAAAGCGTGTTCAAAATTTATTCGAAAATATCAATACATCCACAGTGTAAATCCCGTCCTTAGTCCTGAGACCATGACTAAGGACGGTCACACCGTCTGAAACACGTTGGTGGACAGGATTTACACTGTGGATATATTGATATTTTCGAATAAATTTTGAACACGCTTTGGAACCTGGCTGGACCATTGGATTATTTTGCCAGTTGCTTTGCCTTCCCAAACGAGGTGGGTCCTTTGCCGGCTCCGCGTATGATCAATAATGCGCTGGAGGTGAGCTGGAGCTTTGCCCCTTTTTTTTTCTTATTTTCGCCTTCCTCTGCTTTACGCCTTTTTATGCAGTAAATCCTATAAATTACACTGGATAGTTCGAATTAAAACTATATTAAAAATATATTATAGCAATAAAAACTAATTGTAATTTATTTATTGTGCCCGTGTCTTCTTTACTAAACCTCTAGAACACAAGACTACAGACATCAGAAAATATGATTATATAGTCTTAGGGGACAATGGGGCAGATTTACTTACCCGGTCCCTTCGCGATCCAGCGGCGCGTTCTCTGCGCTGGATTCGGGTCCGGCCGGGATCTATTAAGGTAGTTCCTCCGCCGTCCACCAGGTGGCGCTGCTGCGCTGAAAAGCATCGGAACGCACTGGAGTTCACCGGTTCGGGCTGAGTGAAGGTAAGTGCAAGCTCCGCGACAGATTTTTTGTTTTAAATGCGGCGGTTTTTCCGAATCCGTCAGGTTTTCGTTCGGCCACGCCCCCCGATTTCCGTTGCGTGCATGCCAGCGCCGATGCGCGACAATCCGATTGCGTGCGCCAAAATTCCGGGGCAATTCAGGGGAAATTGGCGCAAATCAGAAATATTCGGGTAAACGCGAATCGGGCCCTTAGTAAATGACCCCCAATATGTCCATCATGGGCAGTAACCTAACTATTCGATCATAAAGCCGCTGGGACCTAATGTAAAATCTGTAACAGTCCCTAAATTAAGATGTTTAGTATGAGACTCCATGTATGGGCCCAATAAGGCTCCAACCCAGTCACCTACCCCCAGAAGTTACATCCCAGCATTCTGCATGAGCAACAACATTTCCATTCAGTTCTGGGTCTTGTCCCATACAACACAAACATTTCAGCATGGCGGTGTGTATAGTAACTGACTGCCAATTATATGCAATATCAAGGTTATAATTATGTGAATTCTCCATGGTAACGCTCTGATCACTTTAGTATCTATACACATAGAGTTGTGGTTTGTGGATAGTTTGAATATGTAAATAAGTTCATGATGTCACACGGAATCCCATGAGGTCACATTGCTTTATGATATCACGTTGTCACCGGCTTCATGGAAATAGAATGCAAAAATCATTTGTGTTTCTTCACCAAATACTGGGAAGAGGCGATTTTTTTGCTGTGTTCATAGCGAATATGAAGCGCGCAAAAAAGCGAAAGCGTAAGGTGTGGAGCGATAGTGAGAGCGAGGATGGACCACCACCTCGCAAGAAGAAGGCTCCAGTGAGCATCTTGGAGCGTAATGATGAGGTTGGGAAGCCCCCAACCACATATCAGGCCTATAAGACCCTAAAGAGGAGGAGACCCCAAAACTCATCCGGGTCTGAACACCCAAAGGCCAAAAGGCAAAAGCTGAACCCCGATATGGAAGCCGGAATCAGTTGCCAGGATCAGACTCACCATAGGATCCTGAAGAGAAGGAGACCCCAAAATTCATCCGGGTCTGAACATCCACTGGCCAAAAGACAAAGGCTGAGCCGTGACCACCCAATAGGTGACAGACCAAAACAAAGTCTGATGATGGAAGCAGGTAGGAGCTGCCAGGATGTAGATATAAGGACTAAGTGATGGCTACCTAGCTGTGTTTTTATTAAACAGCGCCATGACAGGTCACTGGTTGTGTCTGGTATTGAGGCTCAGCTCTGTTTAAGTGAATACGGCTGAGTTGCAATACCACACACAACCTGCAGATCACAGTGGCGCTGCTTCTGAACAAAATCAGCCTAGTTTCTATAATCTATTACTATCACTAAATAAAACTGTCGCCGAATTTATATAAACTGTCTTGTAATAAAACCGTCTTAGTGGCAAGTAGGAACATTACTCTTGGAGACTGTTTTACCCATTTTCCCAATATAATTTAATATTTTCGCTCCTCAAGGAGACTGTGACCCCCGATCATCGAGAGGTATAGCCAGAGTGCCCACCCATATCAGACTGGAAGAGCTGGCATTCCATAAATTGCTGGGATCAGGAAGTTATGGGAAGGTAAGTGATTGCTGACCATACATCGCTCCTTGGAGGTAGCTTTATGGATTTTGGATTATTTCCTGTCCTATAACTCTAAATAAAAGCTCCATGACCTCATGGTAGATGAGACCCATGTTCACAGCCCTCTGTCTCCTCCAGGTGGTGATGGCCTCGCACCTCTCCAGCAGACAAGACCTTGCTGTGAAGATAATAAAGAAGCGAGTCTTACTAGAGGATGATAGAGATGCCATCTTCATTGAGCGCCAGGTCCTTGAGATCACCTCCCAGTGCCACCTTTTTACCCACTGCTTTGGAGCCACCCAGAATCAGGTAGGAATCTTCTATGTGTCTCCATAGATGGTCTCATCCAACACATGAGTAGAGACATCAGTAGACCCCTCCTCGCAGCTTGTAAGACTTGTAAGACTACTACGTGTAGCCATATCTAGGCTGCCAGAACGGAGAATGTCCCCATCATGTTCTGTAGTATATTTTCTGTATTTTCTCCAGGATTACATATTTTTCGTAATGGAGTGCGTCACCGGAGGAGAACTCCTACACTTTATTAACAGTAGAGCCCCCTGTGATATCCAGACCACAAGGTACCTGCACGTTGTGTATTATATGTCATGTATTTACCATTGTCCAGTAGATGTTGGGTTTGTAGCCGATTACTTTGCTGGTGTTTGATGAGGATCAATGTTTTCTTCTTTCTCATTAGATTTATTACAGCGGAGATCATCTGCGGCTTGAAGTACCTGCACGCAAGAGGCATAATACACAGGTATCTAGAGCATGTAATAATATCAGAGGGGTTAACACACTACATAGTGCAGATATCTTATAGGACACATTGCATGGAGCCATAGTATGGTCTCTATAGAGGTCCATAGGGCCTCTGCTCTATCTGGTAATGCCTCCAAATTTATACATGGAGATAGATGGAGGTGCCATCTGCTTCGCTATGTCGGATGATGCATGGAAGCATTGTTCATAGAGGAGATTATCTCTGTTCCTATCAGTTCCTATCCATAGAGATGGAGGCTTTATGTAACCGTCCACTACTCCATCCATAATCCTTCCATAACTCTGCTTATTGCCAAACCTTGTCTTCATAGAGACCTTAAGCCAGAAAATATTCTGATGGACAGCACGGGTCACATAAAAATCGCTGACTTCGGCCTCGCTGCAGTTGACGTCTACTCTTCAGATACCATCACAGAGTATGCAGGAACTCCCGGCTACATGGCCCCAGAGGTGAGGAATACAGGTCTTGTGCCCTCAGTATGGCGTCTATGATACATCCAGGTTATTTCTTTACCATGTGATTAATCTTCCATGATACTTCCACAGATTCATCTAAATAAGCCGTATAATAACAGTGTGGACTTTTACTCCCTGGGTGTCATCCTTTATGAACTGGCCACAGGGCATTTCCCATTCTACGAGGGTGAAAGCTCGAATAAAATCTTGGAGTCCATCGCCAGTTTTAGTTTGGAGTATCCCTGTAACCTGCATCACCAAATACGTAACATCTTAAAAGGGGTGAGTATATGCAGTCATATCTCAATGAGACCCAAAAAGGTCAAATAGGATTATTATTGGGCTATGCTAATTATTTGATTGTAATAGATGTAGCAAATGTTTACCTGACATTAATGATTCTATAATCAGTGTTCCATCAAGTAACTACAATTTCCAATTATTTTATCATAGGTCTTCCGTAAGTCACCTAAGAAGAGGCAGAAGTTCTGCAAAACTATTAGCAGACACCCATTTTTTGCAGATGTCGACTGGTCGGACATTTGGACAGGAAGAGCTCGCCCTCCATATGTAATGCTACCAGTAAGTACATGGAAACGATAGGAACCAACAGTGGGACACATTGATCTGTCAGATGTAGGATTTCTATGGGCACTCAATGTCAGTAAGATCTCACTACAGCTCTGCTCCTGCACAGATACCACCTACACTTAGGACAAGTCCTGTTCTCATTATTCATCTCATGTCTGTATCTTCTCTCCTAGAGTGAAGCAGTGACGTCCTATCACACGGCCCCTCTGTCCGCCCTACTATCATCTGCAGAGGCCAGAAAGACCCCAATAACATCAGAGGACAGAGAACTATTCCAGGGGTTCTCCTACACCAGCCACATGTGGAGGTGACTGCAGAGACGGCCATACATGAAGCCGGCCAGGTCCTCCATCTACACATCTGAGGAGAATGATGCGGCTGATAAGGCAAGAAACCAGCGACCCAGTTACCTCCCGTCTCCTGCCTTGTTGCTGGAATTTTCTGCAGTCTTCAGCATCTTTACCAGAAGAATCAGGATACTGCCCCCTACAGCTAATCTGTAGGAGCTACATCTGCAATTTACAATTTGTACATGTGGTACCACCAGACCACAAAGCCCCAAATACTAATACCCTCTGTCACATCATAAAGGGGAGAAGAAGAGGCAGAGAGGGACAAAAAAAAATATAGGGGCATTTACCCATTATCTACCCGGCTATATCATCACAGCCTGGGAATAAAATATCTTCTCTCCTAATTGTAGTTCTATGTTTTGTTCTGATATCTTCTATTACATGTAAGTTGTAAGTTATTTTGGTAACATGAGGTTTTTACCGTCCAAGTAAAACAGTAGTAGCCGCTATCTTTGTTTCCTAACAAACATCTGAATTTTGTGGAGTGCGTTCCCTAACCAGACATGGAGATATTCGGTTTTATAGGATAACTCTTCACTGTAGCTGAAAGAGGAAACCTAAAACTAATGAGAGGACCATATAACAGCTCCATGAACCCCTCTCCTCCAGGCCAGTGGTCCCCAACCTTTTTATATCCTGGGACCAGCTGCATCCAATTTTTATTTCAGTATTACCTCCTTACCCTGGGTTTGCAAGCCCTGCAAATGCTCCATCTAAACCAACCCATATAATGTCCCAATTATCACAACCCCAGACCTAAAATCCCTCTTTCCTACAGCTTCCCCCTTTTCTGTATCCATCATAAAGAAACAACAATGTGATGTGCAAAGGTACCGATAAATGCCATGATATATAAAAAAAATTCACATATTCTTTATTTGAATTCATGTGCTATGCATCAAAAGTTGTAAAAACCAATTATAAACCACTAACATCCTCGTTCAGATCCATAAAAATATAAATATGCTAGAATTCTGCAATGGTCACTGAACTTCCCCTCTCCTGTTATTGCCTGGTAAAGCTATAATAACCTGACATCCTATTGCCACACAATATGACAAATACATTCTATGAGAACTAACATTAAGCACCAAGGGCTTCTCAACAATACCAAAAGTTCTACATAGTGATAGATATTTGTTATAAAAGAAGGATAGAAAGAAAGGTAAAACGTCTACTGCTCCTGTGCTAGCAGCTGGTGCAGGACTGGGTCTCCAGGTATCAGAGACACCCAAAGACCCTAGGGAGAAGGGAGATGCGGTTCATTACTGCTTCTCCCTTCTCCGCTCCTTACAGCATCGCGCTGAAGTAACGTAATACGGAGGAGCAGAGCCGGGGCGACCGCCGGCTCTATTGACTCAGCAGTCACGTGACCGCTGGGTCTAAAGGGGTTAATCAGAGCTGCTGGGTCCAGTTGTTGAGTCGTCAGTCCAACATAGACCTTCGAACAGGGACAATGAATGGCATAAATAACATTCTGACTTCTGAGTCCCTCAGTTTATAACTTTTATTATTCAAAGGATTTGTGAAGGTATCATTGTTCATCATGTATTGGCGGGTCCTTCTCTTTACTATCTCTATAGGACAGTATCAAACATGGTGATTGGTTCAGATGATCATGGGCCCCTTAGAAGCCTTGGGCCCCGGGCTGCTGTCCAAACCGCCTGTATCATAATCCGCTACTGCTGGGGCATCTGTTATCCAAATATTTCTTTCTTACAAAACCTCTTAAATTAATGCCGCACATAGATGTAACTTTGAGGTTTGTTCACACATTACGTTTGAATTGTGCTTAGAAACACAATTCAAGCTCAGGCAGGAGGGAGTTTAGATCTAATCTTAAGCCCTGCAGTGGCGATCTAGCATTTATCTGTTAACCAGAGGATACTCACTATAATGAGAATACAGTAAATGTCGTGATTCTGCTTTCTGTATTTTGCACCCATAAAAGTAAATTTGTTAATGGATCCAAAAAATCCTGAACTACTTTATTTGTATGATAGGTGTGCTATGTCATATAAATATTGGTCCCCCTTAACAATACCTGGACCCCAATCACAATTTATAACAAAATTTGGTATTCTGCTATAGCAGGGGTCTGGAACCTTTTTGGCTGAGAGAGCCATGAACGCCACATATTTTTAAATGTTATTCTGTAAGAGCCGTACAATATGCACATGCCCCCCAGTAGATAGGTAGTCCAGTGTCCCAGTGTCACGGGTGCCCCTGTGATCTACGTCTCGGATCGCAGGCACACCTGTGCCCCTCTCTGTGGCGGCTTCCCTTTCTGAGCTCACTCAACTCACCACTTTCCGGCTCCTGTCCCATCCCGGCCGGCCAGCGCATGCGCTGGCCCTCACAGATTAAAAGGGCCAGTGCGCTGCTGATTGGCACTTCCCACTTCCACTTCCCACCTGGTTTCTACAAAGACCGGCGGCTCCTGGCATTCCCCGCCGGATCTTAGTGCTTCATGCCTATGAGGGAGCTTTCCACATTGTTTCCTTCCCAAGTGTTGACCTTTCAGAGTGACACCGAAACTGTTCCTGATTCTGCTCCTTCGCTGCCAGCCCTGACCTCTTGCTCCATCCCCAACCTTGCGTCATTGCCGCCTGCCTTGACCGTCTGCCTGTTCTTGACCATGAGACTGCCTAGTGATCCTGTACATCGACCTTGGCTGCCACCATGGACAAGTCGCGCCTGTGAAACAACCTGATGGTACCACGCTGCAGCAAGACCATCCTGCTTTGCGGGGGGCTCTGGTGAAGACCGGGGGCCACTTAGATTCCGGTCCCAGGTGTCTGCTTACATCATTGTCCGGGGTGGTCCAGGGGGTTCACTACTCCAAATCCTGACACCCACCACATGCATCCCAGTAGATATTTAGTCACAAAAAAAAAAAAAGAATATTCACTTACCAGCGCTCCCTGCAGCCAGCTCCTCATTGCTCCCAAGGTGCCTGGGTCGTGCAAAGGACATAGGCAGCGGTAACATTGCTGCTGTGTCCAGTCATCAGTCTAGGGACACACACAGAAGCCATCACTATTTATTAAAGATCTGTCTGAGAGCCAGATGCAGCCAACAAAAGAGCCACATCTGTCTCCCCAGCCATAGGGTCCCTACCCCTGTGCTATAGCAATGGGTTCCCTGTGCACTTGCCTGCCACCTAGTGTTACGAAAGTGGATTACACATCAGCAGATGATGAGCTGGTCAAAGGTTAATTTTGCTAACAGCGATAACCTCACACCCCCATACACACACATGCAATAAATTTTTAATCTACTTTTTTATGTTCTAACCTGTTTTGCCCTCTACTTTTTGAGAAAATGGGAACGATAAAAGAAACAAGATAACCCGGACTTCATGAGAGCAGAGAGATGTCTGCGGTATTACTATGTAGCTGACAAGTGACTGTGAAAAGTTCGTTTTTTTAAGTAGTTCATCTTAAAAATTAGCAACTTACTGTCACCTTACTCTATGCAAATGTTGACCTATTGGGACTCATCAGGGCAGATTTACTTACCCGGTCCATTCGCGATCCAGCGGCGCGTTCTCTGCCGTGGATTCGGGTCCGGCTGGATTCACTAAGGGAGTTCCTCCGACGTCCACCAGGTGGCGCTGCTGCGCTGAAGACTATCAGAATGCACTGAAGTTCACCGATCCATCGTGGGTGAAGGTAAGTGCGTGTTTCCGTCGCGTGCATGCTCCACAATCCAATCGCTTGTGCCAAAATCCCGGGGTGATACAGGGAAAATCGTCACGAAAAGCACTTTGCCGCCATTCACTAAGATCTTGCGCCCGATATCCTGCATGTGTGGCTTTCCCGCTCAGGTCCAACAGAGTTCACCATCTATTAAGTGGTGCATTGTCTTGCAACACAATTTGAAAGTTAAATCCCGTGTTCATTCCGAATTAGTCTGATCGTCGGGCGGCACGCCCCGCAATTTATGTCGCATGGAAGCAGCGCAGCTGTGCCAAAAAACAATCGTGTGCGACACAATCCCAGTGCAGACACCTGTTAAATACCTGTCCAAGTCGTGCAATCCCCGCGACCCTTAGTAAATGAGCCCCATTATGTTATCTCTCTATGTACCTTTTTTAAAGTGACAATAAGTCCTGTTCACAGGATAGTGGATGACACGTTGTGACCAGACTACCCCTTTAAATGATGTAAATCTATAACCTGTTTTATAGTGCCGCCTGCAGGTTTTCATGTTTCATGAAGAATTTTATGTATAGGTATAAAGTACTTTTACATGTAGCTTCAAACTATAAAATTGAGAATGAATGTCCTCCTGAAGATATACATAGAAGGCACTGACAATCAGGGGCGTACTTGAGGGGGGGGGGGAGGTTGCGGTCGCACCAGGCCCCAAGAGGCTTAGGGGGCCCTTATGGTGTCACTTTCCCATATGAGAAGACTATTACTATAAACCCTACATTATAGTCGGGGGCCTGGCACAGACTTTGCACTGGGGCCCATCAGCTTCTAGTTACGCCACTGCAGCCAGTGTAACAGAAAAACTTCTGAAAGTGATGTGTAAGACGAAGAACAAAACTTTTTTGGACGTATTGGGTAAGTTAAAGGGGATTCACAGAATTCACACAATTGGAGGAGCAAGTACTACAGTTACTATTCCTCGTACTCGATGCTCCATTGGAAGCTCCTCACAGATGAGGTGTTTGTAAATCCATAAATGTCTGTATAATTTGTCTACATAATGATTATCTATTACTTGCCACATTGAGTCTAGTGTATACAGGAGCAGCAGTTTGGGGGCTTGTCTTTTATAAGTAGATGAAGCCCAAGGGCAACCAATGACCCTGTTGCTTGTCTTCCTGGTGCCCCTTGGGTTTATGTATTGTGAGTGTGTGTGATAGGATGTAGCTTCCAGATCCCTAGATACAGTAAAGAAGGGGGCACCATGTTGGTTGTGGCAGCTGGGGGCCTCATTGCAATTTATTTCTCTATCCAAGGAGAACATTGGGGGTCAGAATCACTGACAGTAATATGTAACTTGTCACTCACCTGGATACATTGCTGAGAGACCATGTGACTGGCAGGTGCCTGGCGTGTGATTGGTCACTGCCCGGCACCTGCTCAGCAACTGACCAACTGCCAGTCAGTAGTTGGAGCGTCCACAGCGTCTCGTGTTCTGCGAGGAGCGATTTGGGATTTCCTTCTTCTGAGCCACAGAGGGAATTATTTTTGTCTGTCTTGTCTTATCTGTTGTTCTGTGTCTGTGTGTATTTCTGTGTTTTTGTGCTTCTTTGTTGCTGTTTTTCTGTTTGATTGCAGGTGGCACTTTCCTCATCATCATCTGGTAAGTCCTAGTCATATGTATACATACTATATACACACAGGACAGTATACAGGCAGTACATAGTGTATACACTACACACAGGACAGTATACGGGCAGTACACAGTGTATACACTACACACAGGACAGTATACGGGCAGTACACAGTGTATACACTACACACAGGACAGTATACAGGCAGTACACAGTGTATACACTACACACAGGACAGTATACGGGCAGTACACAGTGTATACACTACACACAGGACAGTATACGGGCAGTACACAGTGTATACACTACACACAGGATAGTATACGGGCAGTACCCAGTGTATACTCTACACACAGGACAGTATACGGGCAGTACACAGTTTATACACTACATACGGGATAGTATACAGGCAGTACATAATGTATACACTGCACACAGGACAGTATACAGGCAGTAGACTCGCTGTTACACATGGGGATGGACACAGATATCTTGTACTGGATCCATCACCGCTCTTCTTCCGCTTTGGGCAGCGTCTTCCCTGTTTTCTGGTCCCAGGATGACGGGTGATGGAGGGAGGACGTCCATTATCATCTATAACTGATATCACTCGGCCATTGAGGGTCATCCTGGGACACAAAACTAGGAAAACGCTAAAAGCAACCAACAACATTATATATAAGAAGCCTTTTACTTATATTCCAGTATAAAATGCCTGACACATCTATGGTCCTGGAAACTGGTTCTAATATCTATGGATCAATCTCCCTGATGGTTTCCATCCAATGAATAAGATTTATGCCATGTTTTCATTTTACCCCCCAAAAATCTTGGAAATGGGTTTAAATAATAAGTCTAAGTTAAACTTTTATAGAGTTTTGCCATTATAGACACTAATCCCCTATGTACAGCATAAGTTATAAGCTCATGATTACTGGGGGTCCACCTGCTGGGACCCCCTATAATGTATTGTGTATAGTGCTGGTCCCTTCCTATAGAGAATAGACGCTGTGTGGACCTTCTAAGGCTCCTGGGCCTGGTTACATCTGCATTCTCCTCGCCCCTCTAGTTATACTCCTGATAACCTCCATATAAAAGCTCCAGATCTTTTTTGTTTTAAGATTTTTATTACATTTTTCACTACAGTGAAAAAATAAGCCATACAAAATGGGCCATAATACAGGAGTTTAGTAAATGTACAGACGTAGTAACAGATGCAATCACAGCTCCAGGTCTTTATCATGTTCCCTTCTCTTCAGGAGCCGCCATGTGGGGAGAAGATGTGGAGCGACTGCCGGAGGACGAGCAGGCCTATGATGTGTCGACAATGATGGCGTCGGCACTTCTGGCCTGCTCCACCAATGCTGTCAGTGTTACCTACATAATCTCTGTACTAAGCTTATCAGGAATAGAGAAATGTTTCATCCTATGTTACTGGGTTATGTATTGTACTCTGATGTTAATAATAATTCTTTATTTATATAGCACACACAGATTACTCAGCGCTGCACAAGCATATCAAATTGGTCCCTGTCCCCACGGGGCTCACAATCTCAGCAACCTAACAGTATGTTTTGATGTGTGGGAGGAAACCGGAGTACCCAGAGGAAACCCACACAAACACGCAGAGAACATACAAACTCTTTGCAGATGTTGACCTGGGTGGGATTCGAACCCAGGACCCCAGTGCTGCAAGGCAGAAGTGCTACTCACTCAGCCACCGTGCTGCCCTTTACTTTGTATTGTATCATCTTGTAAAACAGATTGAAAAAAAAGGTTATAAAGTTTTATGTATAATGTGTCCCGCAAATAATGGATAATATGGGCAGTTTCGTCAGGGGACAATTATAGCCTAAAACTCCCCTCATATGGAATAAACTACACATCCTTCATACGGCCACCCCTGACTTTACTAGTGCGGGCACTGGGGGGTATATATAATACATACTGGTGGGGGATAGTGTATAGAAGGGGTGTGCAGGTTATACAGTATTAGGGGTATACAGGGTGTATATGGATGGGGCACATTTTCTATTAACACGGAACAGTGTGAATAATGGGGCATAAGGTAAATGTACAGGAATCAGGAGATTATATATTGTGGGAAAGGGCCCTGATGTGTCAATGTGGGCCAACACTGGACCAATATTCTGGTTTAAAGTAACTATAAAATGTAGAATTTGTCTATGTGCTCTCCATTGATTTAACTCGTATACAGACAAATGCGTTTCTATGTAAAAATATATAATAACTCTGCACTCAATTCTTGTGCAAAAAGTTCACAATTTCTTTATTGAAACAACAGAAAGCAATCCACATCAATGTAATGTTTTGGTTTGGTGATCTTCCTCAGAAACGGATTGCTGGAGGGTAAAGAGAGAGAGATAGAAGAGACCGGTCTATGGCCATGGTGTATAGCCTCATATGGAATTGTGGTATGATGATCCCCATAGAAAACAAACGCTGCCTATGGCGGTCATCATAGCGCAATTCCACATGAGGCTATACACCATGGCCATAGACCGGTCTCTTCATTCTTCCTCTCTTTACCCTCCAGCAATCCACGGGATAGGGCCTAACTTGCTGATCAGTGAGGTCTCAGTGCTGAGACCCCCGCAGATTGTAAAAAACGAGGGGTCCGTCTGACCGCTTGTCGCTCCTCAGACTAATGGAGCAGATGGTTGCGCATGACCGTTCTGCTCCATTTATCTCTATGGAGCTGACGGAGATCGGTGAGCGCCACACTCAGCAATTTCTGTCAAAGCCATAGAGATTAATGGAGCAGAAGGTCATGTGTGGCCGTCTGCCCCATTAATCCGACGGACCCCTTGTTTTCGCAATCTGCTGGGGCTCAGCACTGGATAGGGCCTAACTTTCCTTTGTGGGAAAACCACTTTAAATTGACGTTGATTGCTTTCTGATGTTTCAATAAAGAAATTGTGATCTTTTTATACAACTGAGTGCCCAGTTAATATATATTTTGCTGAAAGGGGTGGTACCCTAATCACGCACCATTATCTCCGTAAGAGTAATGTATATAAAAATGGGCACACAAACACACCTATGGTTTCCATGATCCCTCTACGAACCAAGTGCCTGGGTCCCAAATTATACAGTGGGTCCTATTCCTGCCCCAGGTTTGTGGCTCGGACAGTGTTTTGTAGTTTTATTGTCATGTGAAGGAACATCAGATGCCGATTACACACGGGTCCCAAACCACACACCACCTGGTAGGTAGGATTATAATCTGCTGGCAGCATGTTATAGAAATATGATTTTAAAAAATACTGTACTTACTTTTATTTGTGCGCAATGGGGCAGATTTACTTACCCAGTCCGTTCGCGATCCAGCGTCGCGTTCTCTGCGGTGGATTCGGGACCGGCCGGGATTCACTAAGGTAGTTCCTCTGCCGTCCACCAGGTGGCGCTGCTGCGCTGCAGTTCCCTGGAGGCGCGCTGGAATGCCCTGAAATTCACCGGCCTATACCTGGTGAAGGTAAGTGTAGTTTTCGCAACACATTTTTTTTCTTAAATGCGGCGTTTTTTCAGAATCCGTCGGGTTTTCGTTCGGCCACGCCCCCCGATTTCCATCACGTGCATGCCAGCGCCGATGCGCCACAATCCGATCGCGTGCGCCAAAATCCCGGGGCAATTCAGGTACAATCGGCGCAAATCGGAAATATTCGGGTAACACGTCGGGAAAACGCGAATCGGGCCCTTAGTAAATGACCCCCATTATGTCAATTCCAAGATATTCTCAGTTGAATGTGTATGTTAATGAGGCAGTCCAATGTCATGACCTCAGCACCTGGAGAACTGTCATTCCTGCCTATATATACCACTACCATCTCCATACATCACACAGGAGATTTGTCTTGTAAGAAGCATGGGGCAGTACTGGGAGAAGACAGGAATGGTCCAGACAGGAACCTTGGTGTACAAACGACCTCATTAGCATATTAAACTTAAATTATCTTGGGAATATCTGGTATAATGGATAGAAATTATAAAGCTTATTTGGAAATAAAAACATTCCTCTACAACAGTGGTTCTCAACCTGCGGGTCGCGACCCCGGTGGGGGTCGAACGACCTAAACACAGGGGTCACCTAAAGCCATCGGAGCCACGATTTTATTGCATTTTTTGGCACAAATACAATATTCTTGTACATGGTTTGGGGTCACCGCAACATGAGGAGCTGTATTGTGGGGTCACAGCATGAGAAAGGTTGAGAACCACTGCTCTACAACGTGCTAATAGAAGATAATAACGCTCGGTGGATGTGGTAGACATAGAAAAGAATGTATCTGTATATCTTAATATAAATGGTGTATATATAATTGATGGACTTGGCAATCATATAATTAACATACTATGGGACTTCCATCCAACAGCTGGGATCTGATCTTTCCAATATATATAATTATCCATTTTTTTTAAATAGCAGAATTTTATGTAATTTTCTAAACTAAAATGAGAAGTTTTATTGTAGCCTCCACCTCTATTCATCATGGAGCATATCCTGAGGACCGCCGAGGACCATGTAAGTGATACTACTGGGTCTACCCTACATCACACTAGACCTATGTGTAACGTGTTAGAGTTAGATATACACAACCCATAGCACCTGCCCTGCCGAAAAGACACAAAGTGGATATTCACCAATCAGCCATATTTCTGTATAAACCTGCCAATCAGTCAGGACACAATCACTGGGATCTCTGTTCTCTAGAAAACCCAGGCTACCCCTCCATGAACCACCTGGGAGAGACCAATTCAGGAGATGATAATAGGATCTCTAGGTTCATCAATACCTGGAGCCCATGGCTGATCCTTAGAGCAGTGTTGTCGCCTTGCCTCATTGTGTACATGGCGCCAAGGCTGGATGTGCCTGGGGTCAGTCATTGTCTTCAGGGGTCACAGGAGAAGGACCAGTGATGTCTAGATATCATTTATATCCTAAAATACCTTCCACAAAATGTCATGTCAATCCTCATCCTTTATTGTAATAACTTTATACCCTGTACTAACCATGAAGTGTCCTCTGTCCAGTTCTTCAGGAATCTCCGGGAGGAAGAGTTTACCTTCGAGAAGGTGAGAACATGAGCTCAGATCTTTCCCGCTTCTTACACATATGTACATGTACACGTCCTCTTATGTTACATGTCATATTATACTGTCATCATAACAAGACGTCTATCACATGGAGGGGGGTCACACATGGGGGAGAGATGGGAACAAGCCATTACCTACTGTACACAAGACCAGAGACCCCTGAACATCAGTGTCTTATGTTATTATCATTTCCAAATATTTCTAGAGATTTATCTAAAGTTGAATTATTAGAAACTCACTAATAATTTATGATTTTTATATTTAATATTCTTATAACAGGCGAGAGCCATTGGACTGCGGATCCTTGAGCGCTATGTAAGTCCTTCCAGCAAACCCCCAGAACATACAACACAATATAATCCTCATATCATCACATGAATGTCTATAGCTGCTATTCCCAATGCTAGAAGGTGACACATTCACTTCACTGCCTGTTCTCCACTGAGGACAATGTGATACAATTATACAATGTACATCCAGTTACATATATAGCGCTCACATGTTCTGTAGCGCTGCACACAGACACAACACTTACATTTACTTCTCTGTTCCTGTAATGGAAGAGAAATCCAGAAATGTCATCATAGATGTGACTGTATCACAATGTAAAGACAGTGAGAACATACAAACTATGGAGATGCTGGACTTGGATGGATCAGATCCAGGATTCCTTATAATTAATACAATGTTTTCTCTTTACTTCTCCAAGGATGAAGACTCCAATGAAGATTCCCAGGACGGGGTAAGAGACTTATAAAATATAGACATAAATCTCACACACAATTCTCAGATTATTCCATCAAACTGACCATTTTCTGACCTATTGCAGCCGATCTACATGAAGCTTGATGACGGCGTGAGGATCCTGGACGAGGAGTCAGCGATGGACACATCTGCAGAGGAGACTTCAGAAGAGCCTGAAGCTGAGACTTCAGAAGTACCTGAAGAAGAACCTGCAGAGGAGACTTCAGAAGAGCCTGAAGCTGAGACTTCAGAAGTACCTGAAGAAGATCCTGCAGAGGAGACTTCAGAAGAGCCTGAAGCGGAGACTTCAGAAGTACCTGAAGAAGATCCTGCAGAGGAGACTTCAGAAGAGCCTGAAGCTGAGACTTCAGAAGTACCTGAAGAAGATCCTGCAGAGGAGGCAGCAGCAGAGGAGGAAGAGGAAACATCTTGCTGCACCGGGTCCTGCATCCCTGTAAGAAGGTTCATGGACAGAGTAAGGGCCAGGATCTCTAGGCTCTTTAGGTAAGTTAAGGTACAGTAAGTATAACTTAGCACCAGTCATATTAAAACACATAAAAAATGTATTGTTAGCATATAGAATATATTAGGGGGTCATATAAAATTGTTTAAAATTTCTGGGGAGCACATAAGAGTAAGACATAAGCAAAATTCACCTTCATACATTCCTCCATTCCAGTGCTGTCAGTCCAGGCCTCATCAGCTATTACAGGTAATTCATGAGCAGTCATGTGGCATCACTTCCGGTGCGACGAAGACCCGAATCAGCACTGAAATAGAGGAATAGTAATAATAATCTGTATCTATATTGCTCCATGCAGGGCTGGCTCCAGGTTTATGTAGGCCCCTGGGAACAGAGCCTCTGCTAGACCTTTTACTGTACTGTACCTCCCAAGTTTTGCAGCAGAGACAGTGCCCCAAAGTAATATTATTCTATTCAACTGAATCCCTGGACACACCTCTCTCGCCTCTAGTGGGCCCTCCACACAGCTCTGGGCCCCGGCACTTGCCCGGGTATGCTGGCATTGGCCCCATCATATTCTGTAGCGCTTTACAAATCATAAAGTGTGTGAAAATCATAATGTGTGAAGGTGAGTTGCGTTATTTTTTTCTACCTATTATAGGTTTCACTGCTCCCCAGAAATTTTGTATGAAGACGCTGTTAAGGTTAGGGTCACATAGTGTTTTTTTTTATACATCGGAAAAACTTCATCCATGTACACAGATATATACTGATAGACAGAGAAATACATTTCATGTACATACATACATGTTTCCATCCTGCTCCCTCCTGCTGAGCGACACTTACAATCAGTGGAAGCCAATAGAATTTTTAGGGGGGGGCAGATGCAGCATTGTGCGTCCTCCCTGCCTCCACTGAGCATACGCACAGGGAGACCACAGTAACATCACTGGTTAAATATCCTGAACATCGGTAGCAGCTTATCACTGGCTTCTGCCGATGTTCACGGCCCCCCTTCTGCCCCCGCATTCAGGGGGGAGGAGGAGGGACCAGGGGACGGATCTCACGGTATCGGCATACAGTGGAATACGTCCTAGCCATACATGGAGTCCTCCCGATATATACTTACAATGTATGGCAAAAACACCATGTGATCCCAAACTAACTTTAAGTTTGATATAGATATATTAGAGTTTTTTCTGGCCTCCAAAACTATGTATGGTACGGGGCCACATTAGTATGTGACATCATCATCGCAGCAAAGCTTTGTTTGAGCTTTTATTGATACTAACATTGTTTTAAGGCTTGAAAAATGGTCAAATATGAAATAAAAAGTATTATAGATACTATAGAATTAGAAGCATAATATAAAAGTGATAAGAATAATTTAGTAACTATAGGATATAATATATATGACAGTGTGATAGGGGCAATATATAAGAAGTAGATACAACCAGTAAGTATAGTAATAGAGTTAAATAGAAGAAAAATGTGTAAAAAAATTATTTAAAACGTTAGAAATAGGTGTAGGAAATAGATATAAATATCACTGGTATAATAGATATTTAGATGATTAGTAAGAGCAATATGAAAAGAATACTCTAGGTATAGTGATAAAAAGAATTAAAGGGGTTTTCCCATTTCAGAAAATTCAAGTTATTGTTTGTATTGTTATTACTTATATTTAGTAATAGTGATAGTGATACAGAAAGTATATTGGAAAATTGTAGAACTTTTTATAATACAAACAATAACATTGATTTGCTGAAATGGGAAAACCCCTTTAGGTTATTATGAAGTAGATACATAGTATATTAGATATAGTTGTATGTAATAGTGAACGTATTATAGAAAATGTTATGGGTCATAAGTATAAGAATAATATAGATTATAGTTATAAGTATAGAAGAGAAAAAAGAAAAACCCTAAAGTTAAGTAAATTATAGTTCAAATGGGTTTTCTGAGCTATGGATAACATATATATATATACACAACATAGGTCTTCAGTATCAGATTGGTGCAGCACCCAGCAACCCCACAGATCAGCCGTAGGCCCCATTCACACAAGCCGTGGGGGGACGTATATCTGGCCACAGGTTTGTGGACATATATACATCCCCATACACGTGTAGCACCGAACTATACATGGGAGTAGATAGAACATGCTTTATCTTTCCTCATGTTTGCCTCCGTGCGGCGCTATTTGCTATGGAGAGGGAAGAGGTGAGCAGCGTAATCCCTCCTCCTCTCCAACGCGCTGACGTGTGCTCGCCCAGGTTCACATGATGAGTTTTCATTGTGTTTTCAAATCCAGTTCAAACGCGTCAGGAAAAACTCATCACCAAAAGCCAAAAAGGCAAATGTGTAAGTTATTTATATCAGTAACAATGGGGGTTTCTCCTTTTAACTTTAAAAATAATGATCAACACTTATCGTTGCTACTTACCAAACACTTAAAGTTTTGGTGACGAGTTTTTTCCACTGCGCTTACAATGTGTTTCAAAACACAAAGCAAATGCATCATGTAACCCCCAAGAATATAAAGGTCTCATATTATCATAATATTCAGCCCTAATATACAGAACTCCCAATTACATTATATACGTCTTCCATATACAGCTCCCAGTTTAATTAAAATCCTGCCCCTATATACAGAACACCCCCATATTGAAATAGATATGGCCCCTTATATACAGATTCCCCCAAGTTTCATTTTATAGAGCCCCCCCCCCCAGATTTAGATCCCCCTCAGTACAAATATATGCAGCTCCCCATACACAGTTTTCCCACATTTCCATTATATACACATCACATACACAGATCCCCCCTCCAGTTCCATTATATACAACTCCCCATACACAGACCCCCAGTTCTATTATATACAGACCCCATACACAGACCCCTCCAGTTCCATTATATACAGCTCCCCATACACAGACTCCTCCAGTTCTATTATATACAGACCCCATACACAGACCCCTCCAGTTCCATTATATACAGCTCCCTATACACAGACCCCTCCAGTTCCATTATATACAGCTCCTCATACACAGACCACTCCAATTTTATTATATACAGGTCCACATACATAGACCTCCAGTTCCAATATATACACCGTCTCATACATAGACCCCCCAGCTCCATTATATACAGACCCCATACACAGACCCCTCTTTACATTATATACAGACCCCATACACCCCATAGACCCCTCCAATACTTTTATATACAGCTTCCCATACAAAGACCCCCCCTTTTATTATTATATACAGCTCCCCATACACAGACCCCCAGTTCCATAACATACAGACCCCATACACAGACACCTTCAGTTCTATTATATACAGACCCCATACACAGACCCCCATTACATATTCTATAAAGCTTCCCATACATAGACCCCCCCTGTTTCATTATATGCAGCTCCCCATACACAGACACCCCCCCCCCATTACATTATACACAAACCCCTCCAAATACTATTATATGCAGCTCCCCATACATAGACCCCCCAGTTCCATTATTTACAGCTGTATAAACAGAAAATATTATAGATATTATAGTGTTAGAAGCATAAAATAAAAGTGATATGAATAATTTAGTAATTACATATACTATAAGCTAGTAATAGGATATACAATGTATGACATAGTGTGTTAGGGGCAAGATATAAGATCAACCCTCGATAAGCAGTAGATACAGCTAGTAAGTATAGTAGTATAGTGAAACAGAAGCAAAATGTGTGAAAAAAAATTAGAAATAGGAAATATAAATATGACTGGTATAAGAGATATCTCGTTAAGATAAATAAGATATCAATATGCTAAGAATAACATAGGTATAGTAATAAGATATAAATTAAGTTATTATGAAGTAGATATAACGTGTAGTAGATAAAGTAGTATGTAATAGTCATACAAAGTATTATAGAAAATGTTAGGAACAAAACATATAAGAATTATACAGATCAGTGATGGCAAACCTTTTAGAGATCGAGTGCCCAAAATGAGACCCAAAAACCATTAGCTTTTCCCAAAGTGCCAACACGGTAATTTAGGCAGTAACAAACGTATTGCCACCAGAATCTTTGAGCTCCAATCCGACACCTTTTCACTCTTCGGATAGGACCAAGCAGCACAAGATGGGTCACTTTAAAATAGCAGGGCACTACTTGGACTGCCTGAGACTGCAGGAAGATGCCATGTCTGGCAAACTCCATGCCTGGGAGACAGCCGTGTGCCCACAGAGATGCCTTCGTGTGCCATCTCTGGCACCAGTGCCATAGGTTCGCCACCACTGATATAGATCATAGTGATAAGTATAGAAGAAAAAAATAAAAACCCTAAAGTTAAGTAAATTGTAGTCCAAACGGGTTTTCTGGGCTATGGATAACATATATATGAAATATGGGTCCTCAATATCAGATTGGGGCAGCACCCAGCACCCCCACATATCAGCTGTACTCAGCCGCTGATAGACAGAGAATGGGAAATCATAGGATCAGTCATCAGTATTTGTAGCTCAGAAAACTCTTTTAAAGGGCACCTGTCAGTAGTGATAGTGTGTATGATAAGAATAATATAGAGCAGTGATGGCGAACCTTTTAGAGACCGAGTGCCCAAACTACAACGGAGACCCGATTATTTATCGCAAAGTGCCAACACAGAAATTTAATTTGTGATTTATACACCCTTCGCTGTCACAGTTTTCATTGATACCAACACCCCGAGGACACCAATAAAGCAGAAAATAGTCCCAGGTAGAGCTGTCACTTTAAAATAGCTCTGTGAACAGCAAGTCCTGGGATGTCTGGGACTGCAGGAAGATACCTGGAGTCATCTCTGGTGATGGCCTGAGTGCCCACAGAAAGGACTCCGAGTGCCACCTCTGGCACCAGTGCCATAGGTTAGCCATCACTGATATAGAGAGAGATATAAGGTAGATAAGAGTTATATAAGAATTATATAGTTATAGAAGAATAAGTAAGATATAAGATAACGCACTGTATAAGGTCGGCTGCACACATTGTTGGTTTATCCACATCCTGACTGGATTTTAGGACTGAGCACATTGCAGAGGAGGTGACTTTGTGCATCATACACATATGTGATGCAGGGAGTCCCATCACCTGGACTGTGCTCCATCCTGAAATCCATCCAGCGTATAGTCCGTTTTTCATAGAGCGTCCACGTGTGCAGCCGGCCTGAGTGTGACAGGGCCCCATCCAGCGCTATCACTGCAGGGAACCAGGGAGCAGCCGATCGCCAGCTCTTGGGGTCAGGAAGGAATTTTTTCCCCCTCACATGGGGGTTATTTTCGCCTTCCTCTGGTTCACACCTTTTATGCAGTAAATCCTATAAATTACACTGGATGGTTCAAAATTAAAACAAAACAAAAAATTACAGTAATAAAAACTAATTAGAATTTATTCATTGTGTCTGTGTCTTCCTTACTGTGTGGTGTCCTTCATTATAGACCCCCGGACCCCTCTGCTGATAAATGACTGCTGTCATCAATAAAATCATAAAAATCATAAAGATGTAAGGTATCAAAATGCTGCACTTACCAAAATGCCCAATATATCAAAATTTAAGGCCCCTTCCACACTTGCGTTGCAGATCACGTCAGAGTCTGATCAGGGTGCGATCAGGGTTTGGTCAGTGAAAAACGCACATTTTGCATCAGAGTGCAATCAGTTTTCAGTCAGAGTTTGTTCAGTGTCTCAGTTTTTCACGCGCGTTTTCAATGCAATTTCAGTGCAATTTCAATGCGTTTTTCACACACAGAAAATGCGCGTGAAATGGACTCAGGACTGAGCTCTATCTTTTCTATGGCAATTGATGCGTGAAAAACGCATTGCACTTGCAAGTGTCTCAGAGTGCAATGCGTTTTTGATGCGTCTCCATAGACTTGTATGGTGCGTTTTTCACGCGCGTGACTTGCAAAAGTAGATCATGTCAAGATTTAAATGCGCGTTAAAAAAAACGCGAGTGTGTGCGTGAAAAAAAATGCAAGTCTGAAAAGACCCATTGGTTACACTGGGTCAGAGAGCAATGCAAGTTCTGCGCGTCAAAAGCACATGCAGAAAACGCACGTGAAAAACGCTAGTGTGAAAGGGGCCTAAGAATTATCCCATGCTGCCGAGCTGTCATGAAAAAAGAAACATACAAATTTCCAATTGCTGTTTTTTTTTTTTGCCATTTTGCCACAGATAAAATTATGAACAAATGGGTGTCAAAAAATGGCAATATAGCATAAAAAATTTCCAAAAGTTCATTTTCAAAGTACATTTGGTATTCCTGTGACCATACCTACCCACAGAATAAATGGGAAGTGTCATTTGGACCGTAAAGTTAAAGCCACAAAAACCAAACCTGTAAGAAAAAATGTCGCAAATACGTTTTCCCTGTCAATTTCAAAGTAATTGGAATTTTATTCAACGTTTTCGCTGCAAAGCAAAGAATATCTGGTGCCATTACAATCGGTGCAATTTGTTTCATACGTATCTGTTAATACAAAAATAAAGAAGTTATGGCTTTTGTAACATGGGGAATGAAAAAACAGATAAGAGATGTTGTGTCACAAGGTCATATGGGTAATATATCTGGTTATATACCGGTCAGGGCTTAATATATGTATTAAGGCCTCATGCACACAACAGTATTGGGAATCAAGCACAAATAGTGTCTAGCTAATGACCCCCATACATTTCTATTGTACATGGTCACGGTGAATGTCATGGTAACTACCAGCGTCGGTCTGGCCCGCCGGGGGACCGGTGAATCCCCCGGTGGGCCCCGACACCTGCCATCATGTTCGGGGTCTCCCTTCTTATCCATAGGAGGCCCCTGCCGGCGATCGCAATAGAACTCAATGCGACCAGGAACCGGCCGCTTGAATTCTATTGCGGCCGCTAACACTGACTGGCATTGTTACCTGCCGTGTGTGTAAGTGAGACGTGGCCGGGAGAATTTCCCAGCGCACGCCGCACTCTGCCCCTGGATACGCGGCAGCCCGGTGACGTCATCACGCTGCTGCGCATCCTTTACCAGTCTGCGCGGGCGGCTGCAGCAGAAGCAAGAAGAAGGGAGAAAGGACGTGTCAGCGATAAGTGGGTAAGTTACTGTTTTTTTATTTGAATGCCGAGGTGAAGGGGGCAGTACAGAAAATGCTGGGGACCTCCTGTATAGAAAATGCAAGGGGGAAGGGCAGGATACAAAATGTAGTGTCAGGGGGCCAGTATGGAAAGTACAGATGGGAGGGGGACAGCATGAAAAATACAGAGGGACCAGGGAGGGGGAAGGGGCCCAGTATAAAAAATGCAGGATGGAAGTTGCAAAGGGTGAGGGGGAAGTAGTCAACATGCAGGGGAACAAGAGGTGGATTATTCCAGTAAAGTAAAACAGGTGGGAAGTAAAGGGGTGCAGTTTCAAAAATACATGGTGACAGAGGAGGGGGGCTGAGGAGGGGGGTATGGAAAATACAGGGGGACTGTGGGGGGGCAGGATGGAAAATGCAAAGTGAAGTAGCAATACTGGGAGAGGGGGGATTAGTCCAGTAAGGAAAATAGCTGTGGGAAGAGATGCGGAGGCGCAGTATGGAAAATACAGGGAGACCGGGGATGGGGTATTCAGGAACACACAGTGTGGGCAGTATAGAAAATACTGAAGGAAGAAAGGTGCCCAGGATTAAAAATACAGTGAGGAAGAGGGCACAGTAAATAAATTGCAAAGGGGTGGGGGACAATAAATAAAATGTAAGGGGCAGTATATGTAAACTAAACAATAAACCCCTTTGCCTGTTGCATTGTTTTTACATTAAATTTTTGCTCCCCAGCCTCAAAAAGCTATAACTTTTTCATTTTTCCGTGTACAGAGCTGTGCGAGGGCTTATTTTCTGCATAACAAATTTTATCAGAGATGTTAATTATTATTCCATGCCATGTACTGGGAAACTGGAAAAAAATTCCAAATGTGGTGAAATTGGCAAAAAAACCCCAAATTTGCGTCACATTCTTGTGGGCTCAGTTTTTACGACTTTAACTGTGAGCTCCAAATAACACCTCTGCTTTATTCTTTGGTTTGGTACGATCACAGTGTTATACTTTGTCATGCTCCTTACCACATGGATTATACTTAAGAACGGGTCAAATGTGTCAAGATACCTTTCATAATTTGTGGGCTCTATGTAATAATAGAATCAAATAATGTCAGGAAATTATATAGAAATTAATAAATAGGTGATTGGAGGGCACCACATTTTAATTTATTAGAGGTACAGTATCATTTATTTAAGGGCTATAGAGTATTGATAAATTCAGGGTCGCAATATCATTTTTGATATATGCATGCGGCACAGAGTGGTTTAAATTTTGGGGTATATTTGATAATGGAGGGGGCAGTGTGGTCATTTTGGTTATGGGGATAAATATTATCTAGGAGCACAGTGTGGGACATTTCTGTTAGCCAGGTGACATTATATATACTGTAAGTGACTGTGGTATTTTTAGTCGCACAGTGTGGAGATGTGCTGACAGAATCTGAAAACATCTGTTGGAATATTCTGCATCCTTAAGTCATGGCACTTCTGGACATAAAGTAGAAGTCCTGTATTTTGTCAGATAAGAGATCAGATTTCTGCCTCTTTCTGATTATTCCTGTAGTCACTGACTACCTTTTATTGCGAGAAAGCTCTTATCATGTGTAGTGCTTTATCCATAGAGTCAGTAAGCCAAGTCTGATTGGGTGACTCATACAAAGCAGCTGGGAGTTTGTGCAGTGATTGATTACTCCTGCCTGTCAGGTACAACACAGTGAATACAACGTTCTCTGGGAGCACTCAGTTCAGGGATTTAATAAGATATGTTTCTGCATCAATGTAGCTACAGCATTCTCAAGGTATGTTTGGCCCATAATGCATCAAATCAAATGGTTGATTTCCTTTAGTGTGATCCCTGCAGCCTCAGTTTACAAACCAAGAACTGTGCATTAGCAGAGAGGGAAGGAGAAATCAGAACTTTATATTATATTCTGCTACTTCCCCCTCCAATGCCTATGCATTTCTAGACACCCTTGATATAGGTCGTATTTCTATGTAGTAGTAGGGTGGGCCCCCAGAATCATTTTCCCCTGTGGGCCCTTGGTACCCCAGTCCGACCCTGAAAACATCTACAAGGCCATTAAGATCATCAACATTGGGAACAATGCGGAAGCCCTAGAGCGACAGAGGCGGATACTCATGGCTGCTAGAGACTGTCCATTCGTGTCTCAACTCAGTGCCTCACTGAAGTCTAAGCGCCATATGTATTTCATCCTGGAGTATCTGTCCGGCGGCAGCCTCGAGTCTCTGATTATTCGGAGCGGCAAGCTTAACATCGAGCTTGTACGCATCCAGTTCCTCCATGGGCATGGCATCGCCCATCAGTAAGAGAAACTATATTTATGTGATTTTGGGACACCACTGATATCCATGGGCTGTGTCCGTTTTTGGAGATGTCAGTACTAGATGTCCATGGACACTAGTGGTGCAGTTTCTAACAAGATATTCTTCTTTCTTCATGACCCCTATTATAACAAGTATTAATGTTGTTTTTTCATTGCAGAGACATCAAACCAGCCAACATCATGCTGGATGAAGATGGTCATATCCGGATTATAGACCTGGGGCTGGCGCAGGACGGTCTGACTGCTTCCACTAAGATTTGCGGACAGACTGGAACATACCGCTACATGGCCCCAGAGGTGCACCTGGATAAACCTTACACTGTAGCAGTGGACTGGTGGGGTCTTGGGATCGTTGTTTCCAAAATGTCATCTGGAAATCCCCCTTTTATGACCTCAACCAGATGCAAAAGGTCTTTCTCTCGATCACCAGAAAGAAGCCAAAGATTCCATCATGGCTTGATGAAGACCTGAAACATCTTATACTGAACCTGCTACAGAAGGATCCAGAGATGCGCTTGGGTGTGTCCGGTAACATCAGAGACCACCCATTTTTCCGAACCATCTGCTGGGAGGAACTGGAGACGAGGAGAGCACAGCCACCCATTCCATCTTGTTCTGGTGACAAACCATCGGGTTAGCCTGGGGGGTAACCCCTGTGCCTCCTTCCCAGAACTTTGTGCCTCCTCCGCCCACTGCTTGTAGACCTGACCCTGGCTTGCCCCGCACATGACCTCTCTCTGCTGCTTTACTGCCGTTTGTCATCATATTGCTGCCCCAGTCTCTTGGCTCTGATTCTTCTGACCTCTGGCCCGACCCGACGACCCTTCAAGCCTGCGTTTTCTTCGGCTCCAAAGACCACCCTGAGACCACAGATTTCCCTTTTTATGGTGAGTATCGGGTGAGTATGGGCACTTGATCCAGGAAATATTTCCCGCCATCTTTGGCGCCAGGAAGGAATGTTTTTCCCCTTAAATCAGGACAAATTGTCTTAAAGGGGTTTTTTCTTTTCTTCCTCTGGATCAACACAAATGCCCCAAAACAAATTAATTTTCGCCCTCAAAATTTTAAATAAAATTTAGCTCACTTTCCAGAAACAAATTATTTAGTATATGATTCAGGGACTAGTCTGACTGCCATGCATGGGGTCGGGAAGGAATTTTTCCTCATGTAAAGCTAATTGGCTGAATGAGGTTTTTTCACCTTCCCCTGGATTAAGGAAAAGTTATTCCAGGGATCTAGTCTGACTGCCCTAGGTGGAGTCGGGAAGGAATTTTTCCCCTTATTTAAGGGTTTTTCGCCTTCCCCTGAATCAACAAAAGTCAGTGGATTTAAAATATCCTTGACTTTTATTTGGAAATTATCAAATCAATCGCCCCCCTCATCAATAAAATTGCTATTTCAATAAAATTCTCTATTTTCACCCTTATATCTTGTGTACTTTCATTATTTTTATTGTCTTGCTGTGTATTTTTTTGGTTCCCCTGGTCTTGTAATACTACAGTGATATATGATAACATAGTACATGGTAAGAATTAATAACCAATAGCCATCGGTATTCAGCTATTGGAAAACTAAGGATATGAATAGACACATTCACACATTTACAAACACAACGCTAGGGTCTGTGGGCGGCCCTTGGCCCGATCCCATATGAGCTCATTCACATGTCATCAGGTCGAGGCCCTTCCCTATACACTAGCGCTACATTTGTAAACGCAACCAAAGACCTGTCCCTTTTTTGTTTTTTCATTTCCATTTTTCACTCCCCACAATCAAAAATCTATAACTTTTATTTTAGCACCGAACGCAGGTGTTACCGGTAAGTGTTTTCTGAGATATGCAGCAAAGAATTACCGGCTATGGAGAGGGCTCAGCCCGTGAGCCCTCTCCATGCATCCGCTGCCGACCTGTGATGTGCTCTTAAGTCACAAGTCGTTAAAGGGTTAAAAGGTTTTATCTGCCAATGAATGATTTCTGCGAAGAGTAATATTTATATACAAAAGACATTATAATAATCTGAGAATATCAGTGACCTCGTGTCACCTGTACAGAATTATTTATCATGTAAAAAAAAACAGAAAAAACCTAAAATACAAAAAGAAAGTGAATATCTGTGGGTAGGTTCTTTTTATGATGGTTCCATTTTATTAAAGGTTGAACATGTTTAGCCACATATAAGAGATTACATATATTCAGTGAAGATAAATAAGATACCAATATGATAAGAATCATATAGGTATAGTAATAAGAAAAAAGTTAAGTTATTATGAAGTAATATAGTAGTATAGAATAGTGATAGAAAATATTATAGAAGATAAACCTAAGAATAATATAGATTATAGTTAGAAACAAGTATAGAAGAAAAGAAGATGAAAACCCTAAAGTTAATATATTATATACCACCCTTAATTATTTTAGATACAGCGCCAATATATATACCCCCCCCCCCCCACACACACACACACACACCCTCCCATGTAGTGCCTCAGGGCTCTGCTATCTACCACATGAGGTGAGATGCTCATCTCGCTTCATGGCAGATGTGGCCCTGTAAAATAAGATTTGTACTACTGGAATAAGATTATTATAGATACCACAGAGTCAAGATAAGATACGAATAATATAGTTATAGAAGAGTAAATTAGATATAAAATAACACACTGTATAAGGTCGGCAGCACACATTGTTGGTTTATCCACATCCTGGATGGATTTTAGGACCAACCACATTGCAGAGGAGGGAACTTTGTGCTTTGTAGTCATATATGATGCAGGGAGTCCCATCCCCTGGACTGTGCTACATCCTGAAATCCATCCAGCGTACAGTTTACTATTCCCAGAGCGTCCGCGTGTGCAGCCGGCCTGAGTGTGACAGGGCCCCATCCAGCGCTATCACTGCAGGGAACCAGGGAGCAGCCGATCGCCAGCTCTTGGGGTCAGGAAGGAATTTTTTCCCCCTCACATGGGGGTTATTTTCGCCTTCAAAAGCGTGTTCAAAATTTATTCGAAAATATCAATACATCCACAGTGTAAATCCTGTCCACCAACACGTTTCAGACGGTGTGACCGTCCTTAGTCCTGAGACCATGACTAAGGACGGTCACACCGTCTGAAACACGTTGGTGGACAGGATTTACACTGTGGATGTATTGATATTTTCGAATAAATTTTGAACACGCTTTGGAACCTGGCTGGACCATTGGATTATTTTGCTAGTTGCTTTGCCTTCCCAAACGAGGTGGGTCCTTTGCCGGCTCCGCGTATGATCAATAATGGGCTGGAGGTGAGCTGGAGCTTTGCCCCTTTTTTTTCTTATTTTCGCCTCTGCTTTACGCCTTTTTATGCAATAAATCCTATAAATTACACTGGATAGTTCGAATTAAAACTATATTAAAAATATATATTATAGCAATAAAAACTAATTGTAATTTATTTATTGTGCCCGTGTATTCTTTACTAAACCTCTAGAACACAAGACTACAGACATCACATCAGAAAATATGATTATATAGTCTTAGGGGACAATGGGGCAGATTTACTTACCCGGTCCCTTCGCGATCCAGCGGCGCGTTCTCTGCGCTGGATTCGGGTCCGGCCGGGATTTATTAAGGTAGTTCCTCCGCCGTCCCGGTGGCGCTGCTGCGCTGAAAAGCATCGGAACGCACTGGAGTTCACCGGCTCGGGCTGAGTGAAGGTAAGTGCAAGCTCCGCGACAGATTTTTTGTTTTAAATGCGGCGGTTTTTCCGAATCCGTCGGGTTTTTGTTTGGCCACGCCCCCCGATTTCCAGCTTGTGCATGCCAGCGCCGATGCGCCACAATCCGATCGCGTGCGCCAAAATCCCGGGGAAATCGGAGCAAATCGGAAATATTCGGGTAACACGTCGGGAAAACGCGAATTGGGCCCTAAGTAAATGACCCCCAATATGACCATCATGGGCAGTAACCTAACTATTTGATCATAAAGCCGCTGGGACCTAATGTAAAATCTGTAACAGTCCCTAAATTAAGATGTTTAGTATGAGACTCCATGTGCGGGCCCAATAAGGCTCCAACCCAGTCACCGAACCCCAGAAGTTACATCCCAGCATTCTGCATGAGCAACAACATTTCCATTCCGTTCTGGGTCTTGTCCCATACAACACAAATATTACAGCATGGCGGTGTATATAGTAAATGACTGCCAATTATATGCAATATCAAGGTTATAATTATGTGAATTCTCCATGGTAATGCTCTGATCACTTTAGTATCTATACACATAGAGTTATGGTTTGTGGATAGTTTGAATATGTAAATAAGTTCATGATGTCACACGGAATCCATGAGGTCACATTGCTTTATGATATCACGTTGTCACCGGCTTCATGGAAATAGAATGCAAAAATCATTTGTGTTTCTTCACCAAATACTGGGAAGAGGCGATTTTTTTGCTGTGTTCATAGCGAATATGAAGCGCGCAAAAAAGAGAAAGTGTAAGGTGTGGAGTGATAGTGAGAGCGAGGATGGACCACCACCTCGCAAGAGGAAGGCTCCAGTGAGCATCTTGGTGCGTAATGATGAGGTTGGGAAGCCCCCAACTACAGATAAGACCTATAAGACCCTAAAGAGGAGGAGACCCCAAAACTCATCCGGGTCTGAACACCCAAAGGCCAAAAGGCAAAAGCTGAACCCCGACTTGGAAGCCGGAATCAGCTTCCAGGATCAGACTCACCATAGGATCCTGAAGAGAAGGAGACCCCAAAATTCATCCGGGTCTGAACATCCACTGGCCAAAAGACAAAAGCTGAGCCGTGACCACCCAATAGGTGACAGACCAAAAGAAAGTCTGTTGATGGAAGCAGGTAGGAGCTGCCAGGATGTAGATATAAGGACTAAGTGATGGCTACTTAGCTGTGTTTTTATTAAAAAGTGCCATGACTGGTCACTGGTTGTGTCTGGTATTGAGGCTCAGCTCTGTTTAAGTGAATACGGCTGAGTTGCAATACCACACACAACCTGCAGATCACAGTGGCGCTGCTTCTGAACAAAATCAGCCTAGTTTCTATAATCTATTACTATCACTAAATAAAACTGTGGCCGATTTATATAAACTGTCCTATAGTAAAACTGTCTTAGTGGTAAGTAGGAACATTACTCTTGGAGACTGTTTTTCCCATTTCACCCAATATAATTTAATATTTTCGCTCCTCAAGGAGACTGTGACCCCCGACCATCAAGAGGTGTAGCCAGAGTGCCCACCCATATCAGAATGGAAGAGCTGGCATTCCATAAAATGCTGGGATCAGGAATTTATGGGAAGGTAAGTGAGTGCTGATCATACATCGCTCCTTGACCTCATGGTAGATGAGACCCGTGTTCACAGCCCTCTGTCTCCTCCAGGTGGTAATGGCCTCGCACCCCTCCAGCAGACAAGACCTTGCTGTGAAGATAATAAAGAAACGAGTCTTACTAGAGGATGATAGAGATGCCATCTTCATTGAGCGCCAGGTCCTTGAGATCACCTCCCAGTGTCACCTTTTTACCCACTGCTTTGGAGCCACCCAGAATCAGGTAGGAATCTTCTATGTGTCTCCATAGATGGTCTCATCCAACACATGAGTAGAGACATCAGTAGACCCCTCCTCGCAGCTTGTAAGACTTGTAAGACTACTACGTGTAGCCATATCTAGGCTGCCAGAACGGAGAATGTCCCCATCATGTCCTGTAGTATATTTTCTGTATTTTCTCCAGGATTACATATTTTTCGTAATGGAGTGCGTCACCGGAGGAGAACTCCTACACTTTATTAACAGTAGAGCCCCCTGTGATATCCAGACCACCAGGTACCTGCACGTTGTGTATTATATGTCATGTATTTACCATTGTCCAGTAGATGTTGGCTTTGTAGCCGATTACTTTGCTGGTGTTTGATGAGGATCAATGTTTTCTTCTTTCTCATTAGATTTATTGCAGCGGAGATCATCTGCGGCTTGAAGTACCTGCACGCAAGAGGCATAATACACAGGTATCTAGAGCATGTAATAATATCAGAGGGGTTAACACACTACATAGTGCAGATATCTTATAGGACACATTGCATGGAGCCATAGTATGTTCTCTATACAAGTCCATGGGGCCTCTGCTCTATCTGGGCATGCCTCCAAATTTATACATGGAGATAGACGGAGGTGCCATCTGCCGCTATGTCAGATGATGAATGGAAACATTGTTCATAGAGGAGATTATCTCTGTTCCTATCAGTTCCTATCCATAGAGGCTTCATGTAACCGTCCACTTCTCCATCCATAATCCTTCCATGACTCTGCTTATTGCCAAACTTTGTCTTCATAGAGACCTCAAGCCGGAAAATATTCTGATGGACAGCACGGGTCACATAAAAATCGCTGACTTCGGCCTCGCTGCAGTTGACGTCTACTCTTCAGAAACCATCACAGAGTATGCAGGAACTCCCGGCTACATGGCCCCAGAGGTGAGGAATACAGGTCTTGTGCCCTCAGTATGGCGTCTATGATACATCCAGGTTATTTCTTTACCATGTGATTAATCTTCCATGATGCTTCCACAGATTCATCTAAATAAGCCCTATAATAACAGCGTGGACTTTTACTCCTTGGGTGTCATCCTTTATGAACTGGCCACAGGGCATTTCCCTTTCTACGAGGGTGAAAGCTCGAATAAAATCTTGGAGTCCATCGCCAGTTTTAGTTTGGAGTATCCCTGTAACCTGCATCACCAAATACGTAACATCTTAAAAGGGGTGAGTATATGCAGTCATATCTCAATGAGACCCAAAAAGGTCAAATAGGATTATTATTGGGCTATGCTAATTATTTGATTGTAATAGATGTAGCAAATGTTTACTTGACATTAATGATTCTATAATCAGTATTCCATCCAGTAACTACAATTTCCAATTATTTTATCATAGGTTTTCCGTAAGTCACCTAAGAAGAGGCAGAAGTTCTGCAAAACTATTAGCAGACACCCATTTTTTGCAGATGTCGACTGGTCGGACATTTGGACAGGAAGAGCTCGCCCTCCATATGTAATGCTACCAGTAAGTACATGGAAACGATAGGAACCAACAGTGCGACACATTGATCTGTCAGATGTAGGATTTCTATGGGCACTCAATGTCAGTAAGATCTCACTACAGCTCTGCTCCTGCACAGATACCACCTACACTTAGGACAAGTCCTGTTCTCATTATTCATCTCATGTCTGTATCTTCTCTCCTAGAGTGAAGCAGTGACGTCCCATCACACGGTCCCTCTGTCCGCCCTACTATCATCTGCAGAGGCCAGAAAGACCCCAATAACATCAGAGGACAGAGAACTATTCCAGGGGTTCTCCTACACCAGCCACATGTGGAGGTGACTGCAGAGACGGCCATACATGAAGCCGGCCAGGTCCTAGGATCTCCACCCAGTGCACACACATTCTTACTTATGGATAAAGGTGAGTTTATCTACATGAGGTTCTGCTGAGTAGTGACCCGGCTGCTCTCTCACAGGACGCCCCGAACTCTGGACCTGTTACTTGTTTACAGGATTCATTCACAAATAGTTACCCCTCGGGAATCTCCTGGTTTATGATACATTGTCACTGGTTGTATCTTGTAGAATGAAGAAATTCCATCTACACATCTGAGGAGAATGATGCGGCTGATAAGGCAAGAAACCAGCGACCCAGTTACCTCCCGTCTCCTGCCCAGTTGCTGGAATTTTCTGCAGTCATCAGCATCTTTACCAGAAGAATCAGGATACTGCCCCCTACAGCTAATCTGCAGGAGCTACATCTGCAATTTACACTGTGTACATGTGGCACCACCAGACCACAAAGCCCCGAATACTAAACCCTCTGCCACATCATAAAGGGGAGAAGAAGAGGCAGAGAGGGACAAAAAAAATATAGGGGCATTTACCCATTATCTACCCGGCTATATCATCACAGCCTGGGAATAAATTATCTTCTCTCCTAATTGTAGTTCTATGTTTTGTTCTGATATCTTCTATTACATGTAAGTTGTAAGTTATTTGGGTGACATGAGGTTTTTACCGTCCAAGTAAAACAGTAGTAGCCGCTATCTTTGTTTCCTAACAAGCATCTGAATTTTGTGGAGTGCGTTCCCTAACCAGACATGGAGATATTCGATTTTATAGGATAACTCTTCATTGTAGCTGAAGGAGGAAAGCTAAAACTAATGAGAGGACCATATAACAGCTCCATGAACCCCTCTCCTCCAGGCCAGTGGTCCCCAACCTTTTTATAACCTGGGACCAGCTGCATCCAATTTTTATTTCAGTGTTACCTCCTTACCCTGGGTTTGCAAGCCCTGCAAATGCTCCATCTAAACCAACCCATATAATGTCCCAATTATCACAGCCCCAGATCTAAAATCCCCCTTTCCTACAGCTTCCCCCTTTTCTGTATCCATCATAAAGAAACAACAATGTGATGTGCAAAGGTACCGATAAATGCCATGATATATAAAAAAAAATTCACATATTCTTTATTTGAATTCATGTGCTGTGCATCAAAAGTTGTAAAAACCAATTATAAACCACTAACATCCTCGTTCAGATCCATAAAAATATAAGTATGCTAGAATTCTGCAATGGTCACTGAACTTCCCCTCTCCTGTTATTGCCTGGTAAAGCTATAATAACCTGACATCCTATTGCCACACAATATGACAAATACATTCTATGAGAACTAACATTAAGCACCAAGGGCTACTCAACAATACCAAAAGTTCTACATAGTGATAGATATTTGTTATAAAAGAAGGATAGAAAGAAAGGTATAACGTCTACTGCTCCTGTGCTAGCGGCTGGTGCAGGACTGGGTCTCCGGGTATCAGAGACACCCAAAGACCCTAGGGAGAAGGGAGATGCGGTTCATTACTGCTTCTCCCTTCTCCGCTCCTTACAGCATCGCGCTGAAGTAACGTAATGCATGGAGGAGCAGAGCTGGGACGGCCGCCGGCTCTATCGACTCAGCAGTCACGTGACCGCTGGGTCTAAAGGGGTTAATCAGAGCTGCTGGGTCCAGTTGTTGAGTCGTCAGTCCAACATAGACCTTCGAACAGGGACAATGAATGGCATAAATAACATTCTGACTTCTGAGTCCCTCAGTTTATAACTTTTATTATTCAAAGGATTTGTGAAGGTATCATTGTTCATCATGTATTGGCGAGTCCTTCTCTTTACTATCTCTATAGGACAGTATCAAACATGGTGATTGGTTCAGACGATCATGGGCCCCTTAGAAGCCTTGGGCCCTGGGCTGCTGTCCAAACCGCCTGTATCATAATCCGCTACTGCTGGGGCATCTGTTATCCAAATATTTCTTTCTTACAAAACCTCTTAAATTAATGCCGCACATAGATGTAACTTTGAGGTTTGTTCTCACATTACGTTTGAATTGTGCTTAGAAACACAATTCAAGCTCAGGCCGGAGGGAGTTTAGATCTAATCTTAAGCCCTGCAGTGGCGATCTAGCATTTATCTGTTAACCAGAGGATACTCACTATAATGAGAATACAGTAAATGTTGTGATTCTGCTTTCTGTATTTAGCACCCATAAAAGTAAATTTGTTAATGCATCCAAAGAATCCTGAACTACTTTATTTGTATGATAGGTGTGCTATGTCATATAAATATTGGCCCCCCTTAACAATACCTGGACCCCAATCACAATTTATAACAAAATTTGGTATTCTGCTATAGCAGGGGTCTGGAACCTTTTTGGCTGAGAGAGCCATGAACACCACATATTTTTAAATGTTATTCTGTAAGAGCCGTACAATATGCACATGCCCCCCAGTAGATAGGTAGTCCAGTGTCCCAGTGTCACGGGTGCCACTGTGATCTACGTCTCGGATCGCAGGCACACCTGTGCCCCTCTCTGTGGCGGCTTCCCTTTCTGAGCTCACTCAACTCACCACTTTCCGGCTCCTGTCCCATCCCAGCCGGCCAGCGCATGCGCTGGCACTCACAGATTAAAAGGGCCAGTGCGCTGCTGATTGGCACTTCCCACTTCAACTTCCCACCTGGTTTCTATAAAGACCGGCGGCTCCTGGCATTCCCCACCGGATCTTAGTGCTTTTTGCCTATGAGCGAGCTTTCCACATTGTTTCCTTCCCAAGTGTTGACCTTTCAGTGTGACCCCCAACCTGTTCCTGATTCTGCTCCTTCGCTGCCAGCCCTGACCTCTTGCTCCATGCCCGACCTTGCGTCATTGCCGCCTGCCTTGACCGTCTGCCTGTTCTTGACCATGAGACTGCCTAGTGATCCTGTACATCGACCTTGGCTGCCACCATGGACAAGTCATGCCTGTGAAACAACCTGATGGTACCACACTGCAGCAAGACCATCCTGCTTTGCGGGGGGCTCTGGTGAAGACCGGGGGCCACTTAGATTCCGGTCCCAGGTGTCTGCTTTCATCATTGTCCGGGGTTGTCCAGGGGGTTCACTACTCCAAATCCTGACACCCACCACATGCATCCCAGTAGATATTTAGTCACAAAAAAAAAAAAAAAAAGAATATTTACTTACCAGCGCTCCCTGCAGCCAGCTCCTCATTGCTCCTCTGGTGCCTGGGTCGTACAAAGGACGTAGGCAGCGGTAACATTGCTGCTGTGTCCAGTCATCAGTCTAGGGACACACACAGAAGCCATCACTATTTATTAAAGATTAGAGATGAGCGAGCACTAAAATGCTCGAGTGCTCGTTATTCGAGACGAACTTTTCCAGATGCTCGAGTGCTCGTCTCGAATAACGAGCCCCATTGAAGTCAATGGGAGACTCGAGCATTTTTCAAAGGGACCATGGTTCGGGAATAAAATGTGTTAATTAATTGAAAAAGAATGTCTTCTGATAAGTTAGCAGATGTATGCAAACATCTGCAATCTATTCTTCACTGTTCCGCGCGTATATTATCTCCCGACAAGTTAACAGATGTGAAGAACAGTGAAGAATAGAATAAAAACAGTGAACACAGGATCATTTAAGTGAAAAACACAGTGAAGAATAGATTGCAGATGTTCTGCACATCTGCTTACTTGTCGGGAGATACGCTGTCCCGGGATCCGCTGCTCTTCTTCCACTGAAGTCTCCCCGATGTCTCCGTGCCCCTCGATGTCTCCGTGCCCCTCGATGTCTCCGTGCCCCTCGATGTCTCCGTGCCCCTCGATGTCTCCGTGCCCCTCGATGTCTCCGTGCCCCTCGATGTCTCCGTGCCCCTCGATGTCTCCGTGCCCCTCGATGTCTCCCCGTGCCCCTCGATGTCTCCCCGTGCCCCTCGATGTCTCCCCGTGCCCCTCGATGTCTCCGTGCCCCTCGATGTCTCCGTGCCCCTCGATGTCTCCGTGCCCCTCGATGTCTCCGTGCCCCTCGATGTCTCCGTGCCCCTCGATGTCTCCCCGTGCCCCTCGATGTCTCCCCGTGCCCCTCGATGTCTCCCCGTGCCCCTCGATGTCTCCGTGCCCCTCGATGTCTCCGTGCCCCTCGATGTCTCCGTGCCCCTCGATGTCTCCCCGTGCCCCTCGATGTCTCCGTGCCCCTCGATGTCTCCGTGCCCCTCGATGTCTCCGTGCCCCTCGATGTCTCCGTGCCCCTCGAAATCTCCCCGTGCCCCTCGATGTCTCCGTGCCCCTCGATGTCTCCGTGCCCCTCGATGTCTCCGTGCCCCTCGATGTCTCCGTGCCCCTCGATGTCTCCCCGTGCCCCTCGATGTCTCCCCGTGCCCCTCGATGTCTCCGTGCCCCTCGATGTCTCCGTGCCCCTCGATGTCTCCGTGCCCCTCGATGTCTCCCCGTGCCCCTCGATGTCTCCGTGCTGCCGCTGCCCCATGTCTCTGTGCTGCTCACCGTGTTCTTCACACATATATATTGTTCTTCACATACTATTTTGTTCGCACCGTTCCGTGCGTATCTTCCGACAAGTAAACAGATGTGCCGAACATCTGTAATCTATTCTTCACTGTGTTCTTCACTGTGTTTTTCACTTAAATGATCCTGTGTTCACTGTGTTCACTGTTTTTATTCTATTCTTCATTGTTCTTCACTGTGTTTTTTTAATTAAATGCTCGATCTCGAGCAGGGGAAATACTCGTCCGAGCAACGAGCCGTCTCGAGTACCTTAATACTCGAACGAGCATCAAGCTCGGACGAGTATACTCGCTCATCTCTATTAAAGATCTGTCTGAGAGCCAGATGCAGCCAGATGCAGCCAACAAAAGAGCCATATCTGTCTACCCCTGTGCTATAGCAATGGGCTCCCTGTGCACTTGCCTGCCACCTAGTGTTACGAAAGTGGATTACACATCAGCAGATGATGAGCTGGTCAAAGGTTAATTTTGCTAACAGCGATAACCTCACACCCCCATACACACACATGCAATAGATTTTGAATCTTTTTTTTGTTCTAACCTGTTTTGCCCTCTACTTTTTGGGAAAATGGGAACGATAAACAAGAAACAAGATAACCCAGACTTCATGAGCGCAGTGAGATGTCTGCGGTATTCAGTGGCGTAACTAGGAATAAGTGGGCCCCATAGCAAACTTTTGGCTGGGCCCCCCCCCCCCCACCTCGCCGATGACCACGGCACCTTTTCCCATTCCCTGCCCATTTTGAACATATATAAGGGTTTTTATATTGTAAGTATACAGAGTAACTAACACAGGAATAACACATAAGGCATTTATAGTTTAACATATTTTATCACTTAGGTCATAATCATAACTTACCTGAAACCCAAAGCACCGTGTTTCCATCACTTCTTGCTTGATATAAATTTTAACTTTAAAACATCTAGGAAGCACCTGAGCACAAAAATGATAGCGGTTAATCTTGCATTAAGCTATATAACTATTTGTAATTATAGAATGGTATAAAATTTATTAAAAATTTGTGTCTTAATGTTTAATAAAAATTTATTTGATTAAAAAAAAAAAAATTTGTGTCTTATCTTATATGTAATTCGTCAAAACTTACTTGGACAGGAAGTATCATATTCAACTAGTTTGCATCTTCTGAAAAGATATGTTGTTTTTTTCGAACATATTAACTATATGAAAAACTCGCCAACCTGAAAAAAATATATAAATAATCCAAATTCTGTTCATGTTTCTCCAATCAGCATTGATTATAAAATAAATTTCAAGTTTTCTAACTTACATTAACAAAACCAGAACTTTCAACGGATGATCAACCTAGGGAAATCAACAAAAATAATATTTATTAGAGGTTTTACTTTAGCTGTATTCATTGTTAAAGGAGTAGGCAAGCAAATCACAAGTTCTGCTTGTTCACTCCATAACCATAAACTTTCTGACAGATTTACCAAGCTGTCTGAAAGTCAGAATATTTCTAGTTGTCCATTGCAACCAATCAAGGCTCCCCTTTAAAATATACATGAGCACTGGTAAAATGAAAGCTGAGCTGTGATTGGTTAACATGGGCAACTAGAAAGATTCTGACTTTCAGACAGCTTGATAAATCTGCCCCAAAGTGTCATCACAGTTAAAAAAAAAAAGAGACTTAGACTTCTTTCTACTCTATATCGCCACAATGGAGCAGCAAGAGCCTGAAGTCTTTGTGACATACTGTCACTATTGTACCAGACCTAAGGGCAGGATATACAGTGTAACCTTTACAGAAGACCAATTCTTTAAGTCCACCCGACAATACAGACCATAATTCTTGTTCACTTTTTTTTTTATTTTTAGCATGTTTTTCATATATTGCAATATATAACCTGTAAGAAGACCAACCCTGGAAGATCAGTTTTCAATGTAATTTTGGCCTGTCATCTAAGAAAAACAGTTGTGCTAAACCCCTATATCAGTGGTCCTCAACCTTTGTAATGCTGTGACCCCGCAATACAATTACTCATGTTGCAGTGACCCCAAACCATGCGATTTGCAGTAAAAACACAATAAAATCGTGGCTCCGAAGGCTTTAGACCCCTGTGTTTTGCTCGTTCAACCCCTGCTGGGGTCACGACCCACAGGTTGAGAACCACTGCCCTATATGATCAGCACCCCCCTTTGGGCTATCATCTGAACAAGGTTTCACTGCTTATATTCATTCCTGGCATAGTGCAAAAATTGACAATAAGTGTCACTTAAAACAAAGCATGCATGGAACTGTTTTAGTAAAACTTTTTGTTAGTTGAACAGAAAACTTTTAAACTGTTAGTAGTTAAACAACTTTCCAACTCCCCAACTTCCCATAACTTTACACTTACACAGAAGAGAATTTCTTAGAACACACGCCTGCGCGCCTTGACTTCAGCAAAGGTGTCCACAATGCTGTCTATGTCTAGTTTCCTAGCTCTCTCATTTTCTATGCTCAGAACCGCAAGCCCAGAAAGCCTTTGTTCTGACATGGTGCTCCGCAAGTAGTTTTTTATTAATTTAAGCTTAGAAAAAGATCTTTCAGCAGCAGCTACTGTCACAGGTAGTGTTAAGAAAAGTAGCAAGGCTACACACACGTCCGGTAGTGTAGAAGAAAGGGCACTGTTGTCTACCAGAAGGAGGTGAGCCAGATCACTGATAGAGGATGACTTCTGAATGTCTTCCTCTAATGCAGACCGAAAATTCAGCAGTTGAGCAGGAAAACTGGATGATAAATCTTCCTGGTAGATTTCTTGGAGTTTTGATGCAGCTTGGAAAAGAACATCATCAGACGCAGATGAAAGCATTGCAGGCTGAATAATATTAAAACGACCAAGAACCTTGTCCATTCCCATAAATCTGTTTAGAAGCTGAGATGTTACTATATCTAAACATGGAAAAAAAACTGTAACTTGAAAATGTTTTTCTGAATCATTTAACCTCTCATCAACTGCCCATTCGTCAAAATGACGCTTGACTTTTGGGATCCGTTTCTTTTCAAACTGCGATGAAATGCCCCACTGCTGTGCAAGCGAAACTGCAATTTGTTTTGCTTCCTCAAACTGATTCCTGTATTGCCCAAGACTGTCAGCAATGTTCTTAATCAATCTTGAGGCTTCAGACAAATCAGTGTTTTTTGCTTGCAAGACTTTAGAAACAGTATTAACTTTTTCCAAAATTGTTGTCTGCAGAACAATTAAAAATATGAATTGAAAAGACTCTATTTTTTTTTTTAACGATGCAGCCTCCTCTCTTTCTTTTGTTTTTGAAGAGGTAAGGACAATCTTTGATAGTGCTTGCAATACATTAACAAAACTAAAACGTAAAGCAAGCAAGGATTCATAGCGTGAGGCCCAACGTGTAGGGCACAACTTCTTCAATGTCAAGGTGGATTTAGTTGAGAATGAACAAAGAGTTTCCCATCGTTTTATGCTGTCAGCAAAAAATGTGTATAAATTCTGTACTACATCAAAAAAACCTGCAACTTCCTTGATATTGGCCATTGCATCTTGTAGAACTAAGTTAAGATTGTGTGCTGCACAGTGTACATAAAGAGCATTTGGTTCTTTTTCTGCAATCCTCGCTTGCACTCCAGAGTATATGCCACTCATGGTTGCAGCTCCATCGTACCCTTGGCCACGACACTCATTTAATTTCAAGCCTTTGCTCTCTATACAGGCGATAATATCCTTCTCTATTCCTGCAGCACTCTGATCTTTTACAGCATAAAAACCTAAAAATACTTCATGTATTTTCACGCTGGTTGCTCTTCCATTCTCTGCTCTGTCAACAGACACGTACCGGAAAACCTGGCTCAACTTATCAACCTTTGATATGTCCTGTGTAGTATCCATTATAATAGAGTAAAACTGTGCCTGTTGAATGTCTGAGACTATTTCTTTTTGGACTTGTCCCGCAAGAATTTGAATGATCTCGTTCTGGATTTTTGGGCTCAGATATTTTATGGATCTTTGGGGCATTTCAATTAGTTCATGAAGAACTGGATCATAATCTGCTAAAAGTTGTATTATGGAGAGGAAGTTTCCATTATTAATTTCCCCAAAATTTTCTCGATGACCACGAAATGGAAGATTGGCCATTGCCATAGTTAATGTCACATTAACAATCCTTTGTAGGGCTTGCCTCCAAAAGTTCTTCTCTCTCCTCATTTGCTTTTCAGTTTCCTCATCTATTGTGCCCTTCTTCCTCCATTGGTCATATACGACACAGGAATCAACATGAGCATTTGAGCTTTCATGAGATTGTATTTTTGTGGTTAAGCTCTTCCATTTATTGATGCCTTTTGCCCAAGCTGGTTCAAAACCCTGCTTTTTGCGATCCCCAAACAGCCAGCATGGCTCACAGTACACAGCATTCAGCTTGGGAGAATAACACAACCATGTGACAGGAAGTTTAAGGCCAGTTTGTGTGATTCGATCATAATATTTTTCTGAAAAGCATCTTTTATCTTTGTCATTGTCTCTAGGGAACGGGCCAGGGGGTCTGCATGGGCCCTGGGAAATAATGAATCTTTTAACATTTGGGTCAGCAATTGTTACAGGATAATTAGCCCTATCGGTGACATACTCAGAAGCAGTAGCACTTTCTAATATGCTGCTGGTAGATGTGCTCGCAGTTTGACTGGTAGCAGTGGAATTGATTGGCTCATTTGAGGTGGGAGTAATTGCTTGTATTTGGCTCATATCTCTACCACACTCATCCTCAATACTTTCTTCACTACTAGTCTGGGCACACCCCTCCACCTCAGTTGTTGTAACATTTGGAAGTGGAAAATTTTCTGCACTTGCCTCCTCTACATCTGCTATAGATGTACTACTGCTTTCACCCACAGGTTTAGGGGCGGCAAAAAAGCTACTTATTTTCTGCATTTTTTGACTCTTCAAGTTCTCTTCCTTTCTTTTTTTACGCTTTTGAGCGCCACTGAGATGGTGATAAGTTGACATAGTGAAGAGATATGTGTGCCCTGTCAGCAAAACAGAGTTCCAGATATACATTGGTCTTTAATATATGTGATTCTTTACAATCTAAGACTGCGCAGTTCAATTTTAAAGAGTCTTTTGCTGTTTAACAGATTAACTGTTTTGATGTGGGATTATATATGTTTTAGGCTGAGTTGTAGATGCAAACAATGTATTTAACCACAATAAAGTAGTATCTGCATGTACAAACCAGTTTTCAGACCGATGTGGACATTACATGGTGCAGCTAAACATAGGACGTCCATTATTTAAAGGAAATCTACGATCAGGATCATGGATTATAAACCAAATACACTTACTTACTGGTGTCCCCTTTATCGAGATCTGCTCTTCTTTTAACTTCCTATGCCATAGATTAAGAAAATATGCTTTAAAAATATGCAAATGAACCTGAGCGGCTCCAGGCTACATTAAAGGAAATCTACCACCAGGATAAAGATATGTAAACCAACTACACTGACATACTGGTGAGTGCCCCCTCTGCTAGGTTCTGCTTTTCTTTTAGCTTCTTAGGACCTTGTTTTTACAACAAAAAGGTTTCACAAATTATGCAAATGAGCCTCTGGGACTCCAGACTCTATAGCTGTCAATGGAGCTTGGAGCCCCAAAGGCTCATCTGCGTAATTTTTAAAACTTCTTTTTCTTTAAAACAAAGGCATACGAAGCTACAAGAAGAGCGGATCCTGCCAGAGGGGGCGCATACCAGTATGTCAATGTGCTTGGCTTACAATCCTTCATCCTGGTGGTAGATGTCCTTTAACTTCTATGGAGCGTGGAGCCCCTCAGGCTCATTTAGAAGCCTTCAAAGGCATAAAAAGCTTGTAAGTGTACTTGGTTTATAATCCATAATCCTGATGGTAGATATCCTTTAAATATTAATCTTCTATCCCAAGATCATGCTAATAAATACTGAAGTGGCTAGATCAACCCCACTTTTTACAACGTAGTGAGATATTTCCAAACAGGCAGCCCTCAACTTAAGAACACCTGACTTATAAATGAGTTCTCTGGCCACTGTGACCTCTGGTGAAGCTCTCTGGCAATTTACTTGAACTTTAGCCCCAGACTGCAATTATAGGTTGTAAGGTGTCTGTAATGAAGCATTATTGTTAATCCTTATTCCCTTGTCAACCATGAATTTTTCAAATCCTATTGTTATAGGAAACTAAAGTTACACTAAATATACCAGTTCCGACTTGTATACAAATTCAACGTAAAGGTGTTTTCCCATGATTGAAAGTTAGGCTCTATTAGTGCTGAGACCCCTGCAGATCGCGAAAACGAAGGTGCTCACCGATCTCCATAGCGATTGATCAAGCAGAACGGTCATGCGTGGCCGTCTGCTCCGTTAATCTGACAGAGCAAGGAGGGATCCGACGGACCCCTCGTTTTCGAGATCTGTGGGGGTCTCAGCACGGAGACCCCCAATGTTTAGCAAGTTAGGCCCTATCCCGTGGATAGGGCCTTACTTTCCTTCATGGGAGAACCCCTTTAAAAACCTAAAGATTAGATCTTGTATGTAACCTGGGGACTGACTATAAATGCAATCAGCACAACATCCAAAGATATAACTTTTACCTGTATTTGATTCCTACAGTATATTCAAACTGTAAAAGAAATATAGAAAGCACAAAGCTGTCAATAAAACTACCGATTCAAAACACAGTTTTAACTACTTATTTCATGAACAACACCAAACCATTATCAGGAACACCTGCACATTGCACACATGGTGGGGTAGTCCCTGCATTGGCTGGGTGGTCTTTGGGCTGCTCACTACCAGCACTGGTTGAGGACAAATACATAGGGGCAGATTTATCAAGCTGCCTGAAAGTCAGAATATCTCTAGTTGCCCATGGTAACAAATCACAGCTCCCCTTTAAAATATTCATGAGCACTAGTAAAATGAAAGCTGAGAGGTGATTGGTTGCCATGAGCAACTAGAAATATTCTGACTTTCAGACAGCTTGATAAATCTGCCCCATAGTGTTAATACATAGTTTTAAAGTAAGCCATACTCACTTTTGTCCAGATCCTTCTATCTCTATAGATTGTAGGGTACGTAGCTTTACTCTTCTCCTTTTCTCTTCAAGTTTTGATCACTGTTTGGCCTTCACACTTCACGTAATGCTCTTCACAATAAAATCTAGGAAAGTAGAAAAAAAGAAAATGGCTCTGAGCAAATGGGTGTTTAATATTCATAGTCTACCATAAGGATAACTCATTTTTAAAAATCAGCATAGAATAGACAGATGCGCTTTAAGCTGATGACTAAGAGTAATTCTTTCCATATGCATATGCAGTGACTATTTGGCCGGGTCAACGTACGGGCCTGTTTCCACTGGTTGATAGTGTACATGAACTCTTTCACATCAGAACAGAGTCCATGTGCTCCATCTAACGCATGCTCATCTCCCTATGGCTACATAGGAGTCCATGCAATATAGTGAACAATAGTCCTGAAACATGGGGCTCCTGTGTGCCAAAAAGCAAAGGGGTTACTAATGTTCATTGGTCGATATTTGAAAGTAAACTAATGAACTCTAAAAGCTTAACACAGATTATTGAAGAGTAACAGTATTCATATACTGGCGGTCCCCTACTTAAGGACACCCGACTTACAGACAACCCCTAGTTACAGACGACCCCTCTGCCCTCTGTGACCTCTGGTGAAGTTCTCTGGATGTTACTATAGTCCCAATATAATCCAAGGAACCTATCTTGTACGTAACCCGGGGACCCCCTGTATACTTCTTTTTATTAACCTTTTTTATAAAATGCTTTTCAGATCTGTAAATGCTGTATACTTTGCCTTATTAAGTGGAGTACTTTAATTATGTGGATAGTTTGTTTTAATAAAATGGTTGACAAGGGTGCGTCGGGGAGGTCTTATTTTAATAAAAAATATTTCCTAAAAAATGTTGTATTTTTTTAACTCAAAACTTTCCTTAGTAATGGTCCTGGACTGGGGCCTTGTGTTAGCTGGTAAAGGCTGATATTAACCCCCTTATCATTACCCAGGTACCCACTGCCAACAGAGGTGCTGTAAAGAGCTGGATACAATCCAGTACCTGACCGTCTACAGATGATCCGGTACTAAGGCGGTTGCAGGCTGGTATTGGGCTCTGCCCAAAAACAGTGGGTGCTCAAATTCAAATAATATCAGGGTGCTGCAGCTGTATTGTATCTGGCTGGTTATAGAAAATGAGTCTCCATACCCTTTTTGTAAAACAAGTTTTAAAAAAAAAATGACGTGGGGTTCCCCCTCATTTTCATAACCAGCCAGATACAATACAGCAGCAGCACCCTGACATTACTGGGGTGTGAGTGCCCATTGATATAGGGCCATCACAGCCCAATAATACCAGCCTGCAGCCGCCCCAGCACCTGACCATCTATAGATGGTCAAGTTCTGGATTGTACCCAGCTCTTCCTGGCACCCCTGGTGGCGGTGGGTACCAGGGTAATGATTAGGGGGTTACTGTTAAGCCTTTTTTACCGGCTAACACTAGGCC
>NC_092417.1:155433716-155573716 GCF_040894005.1 Engystomops pustulosus | reverse complement strand
ACCCGTGTTCACAGCCCTCTGTCTCCTCCAGGTGGTGATGGCCTCGCACCCCTCCAGCAGACAAGATCTTGCTGTGAAGATAATAAAGAAGCGAGTCTTACTAGAGGATGATAGAGATGCCATCTTCATTGAGCGCCAGGTCCTTGAGATCACCTCCCAGTGTCACCTTTTTACCCACTGCTTTGGAGCCACCCAGAATCAGGTAGGAATCTTCTATGTGTCTCCATAGATGGTCTCATCCAACACATGAGTAGAGACATCAGTAGACTCCTCCTCGCAGCTTGTAAGACTTGTAAGACTACTACATGTAGCCACATCTAGGCTGCCAGAACGGAGAATGTCCCCATCATGTCCTGTAGTATATTTTCTGTATTTTCTCCAGGATTACATATTTTTCGTAATGGAGTGCGTCACCGGAGGAGAACTCCTACACTTTATTAACAGTAGAGCCCCCTGTGATATCCAGACCACCAGGTACCTGCACGTTGTGTATTATATGTCATGTATTTACCATTGTCCAGTAGATGTTGGGTTTGTAGCCGATTACTTTGCTGGTGTTTGTTGAGGATCAATGTTTTCTTCTTTCTCATTAGATTTATTACAGCGGAGATCATCTGCGGCTTGAAGTACCTGCACGCAAGAGGCATAATACACAGGTATCTAGAGCATGTAATAATATCAGAGGGGTTAACACACTACATAGTGCAGATATCTTATAGGACACATTGCATGGAGCCATAGTATGGTCTCTATACAGGTCCATAAGTCCTCTGCTCTATCTGGGCATGCCTCCAATTTTATACATGGAGATAGAGGAAGGTGCCTTCTGCTGCTATGTCAGATGATGAATGGAAACATTGTTCATAGAGGAGATTATCTCTGTTCCTATAAGTAACTATCCATAGAGATGGAGGCTTCATGTAACCGTCCACTTCTCCATCCATAATCCTCCCATGACACTGGTTATTGCTAAACTTTGTCTTTATAGAGACCTTAAGCCGGAAAATATTCTGATGGACAGCATGGGTCACATAAAAATAGCTGACTTCGGCCTTGCTGCAGTTGACGTCTACAACTCAGAAACCATCACAGAGTATGCAGGAACTCCTGGCTACATGGCCCCAGAGGTGAGGAATACAGGTCTTGTGCCCTCAGTATGGCATCTATGATACATTCAGGTTATTTCTTGACCATGTGATTAATCTTCCATGATGCTTCCACAGATTCATCTAAATAAGCCCTATAATAACAGCGTGGACTTTTACTCCTTGGGTGTCATCCTTTATGAACTGGCCACAGGGCATTTCCCTTTCTACGAGGGTGAAAGCTCGAATAAAATCTTGGAGTCCATCGCCAGTTTCAGTTTGGAGTATCCCTGTAACCTGCATCACCAAATACGTAACATCTTAAAAGGGGTGAGTATATGCAGTCATATCTCAATGAGACCCAAGAAGGTCAAATAGGATTATTATTGGGCTATGCTAATTATTTTATTGTAATAGATGTGGCAAATGTTTACTTGACATTAATGATTCTATAATCAGTGTTCCATCCAGTAACTACAATTTCCAATTATTTTATCATAGGTTTTCCGTAAGTCACCTACGAAGAGGCAGAAGTTCTGCAAAACTATTAGCAGACACCCATTTTTTGCAGATGTCGACTGGTCGGACATTTGGACAGGAAGAGCTCGCCCTCCATATGTAATGCTACCAGTAAGTACATGGAAACGATAGGAACCAACAGTGGGACACATTGATCTGTCAGATGTAGGATTTCTATGGGCACTCAATGTCAGTAAGATCTCACTACAGCTCTGCTCCTGCACAGATACCACCTACACTTAGGACAAGTCCTGTTCTCATTATTCATCTCATGTCTGTATCTTCTCTCCTAGAGTGAAGCAGTGACGTCCCATCACACAGTCCCTCTGTCCGCCCTACTATCATCTGCAGAGGCCAGAAAGACCCCAATAACATCAGAGGACAGAGAACTATTCCAGGGGTTCTCCTACACCAGCCACATGTGGAGGTGACTGCAGAGACGGCCATACATGAAGCCGGCCAGGTCCTAGGATCTCCGCCCAGTGCACACACATTCTTACTTATGGATAAAGGTGAGTTTATCTACATGAGGTTCTGCTGAGTAGTGACCCGGCTGCTGTCTCACAGGACGCCCCAAACACTGGACCTGTTACTTGTTTACAGGATTCATTCACAAATAGTTACCCCTTGTGAATCTCCTGGTTTATGATACATTGTCACTGGTTGTATCTTGTAGAATGAAGAAATTCCATCTACACATCTGAGGAGAATGATGTGGCTGATAAGGCAAGAAACCAGCGACCCAGTTACCTCCCGTCTCCTGCCCAGTTGCTGGAATTTTCTGCAGTCTTCAGCATCTTTACCAGAAGAATCAGGATACTGCCCCCTACAGCTAATCTGTAGGAGCTACATCTGCAATTTACACTGTGTACATGTGGCACCACCAGACCACAAAGCCCCAAATACTAAACCCTCTGCCACATTATAAAGGGGAGAAGAAGAGGCAGAGAGGGACAAAAAAAATATAGGGGCATTTACCCATTATCTACCCCGGCTATATCATCACAGCCTGGGAATAAAATATCTTCTCTCCTAATTGTAGTTCTATGTTTTGTTCTGATATCTTCTATTACATGTAAGTTGTAAATTATTTGGGTGACATGAGGTTTTTACCGTCCAAGTAAAACAGTAGTAGCCGCTATCTTTGTTTCCTAACAAGCATCTGAATTTTGTGGAGTGTGTTCTCTAACCAGACATGGAGATATTCGGTTTTATAGGATAACTCTTCATTGTAGCTGAAGGAGGAAAGCTAAAACTAATGAGAGGACCATATAACAGCTCCATGAACCCCTCTCCTCCAGGCCAGTGGTCCCCAACCTTTTTATATCCTGGGACCGGCTGCATCCAATTTTTATTTCAGTGTTACCTCCTTACCCTGGGTTTGCAAGCCCTGCAAATGCTCCATCTAAACCAACCCATATAATGTCCCAATTATCACAGCCCCAGATCTAAAATCCCCCTTTCCTACAGCTTCTCCCTTCTCCGCTCCTTACAGCATCGCGCTGAAGTAACGTAATGCGCGGAGGAGCAGAGCTGGGACGGCCGCCGGCTCTATCGACTCAGCAGTCACGTGACCGCTGGGTCTAAAGGGGTTAATCAGAGATGCTGGGTCCAGTTGTTGAGTCGTCAGTCCAACATAGACCTTCGAACAGGGACAATGAATGGCATAAATAACATTCTGACTTCTGAGTCCCTCAGTTTATAACTTTTATTATTCAAAGGATTTGTGAAGGTATCATTGTTCATCATCTATTGGCGAGTCCTTCTCTTTACTATCTCTATAGGACAGTATCAAACATGGTGATTGGTTCAGATGATCATGGGCCCCTTAGAAGCCTTGGGCCCTGGGCTGCTGTCCAAACCGCCTGTATCATAATCCACTACTGCTGGGGCATCTGTTATCCAAATATTTCTTTCTTACAAAACCTCTTAAATTAATGCCGCACATAGATGGAACTTTGAGGTTTGTTCTCACATTACGTTTGAATTGTGCTTAGAAACACATTTCAAGCTCAGGCAGGAGGGAGTTTAGATCTAATCTTAAGCCCTGCAGTGGCGATCTAGCATTTATCTGTTAACCAGAGGATACTCACTATAATGAGAATACAGTAAATGTTGTGATTCTGCTTTCTGTATTTAGCACCCATAAAAGTAAATTTGTTAATGGATCCAAAAAATCCTGAACTACTTTATTTGTATGATAGGTGTGCTATGTCATATAAAATATTGGTCCTCCAACAAGCAAAAAGGGGGTCTAAGAGGTATAACTAGGCCGAAGGGCCCCTAGCATATAAACATCGCAAGGTATAAGTTATAAACCACAGAAGCAAGACAGGATGTATGCGAGCATTATGAAAATTTTTATTAAGTCAAAAAAATATATACATAAAAACAATTAAAAAGCACTACATGTGCTAAAGTCCAGCAACCATCCCTGAGCTCAATGCAGAAAAGTAGACAAATATGGTATACGTTCCAGGATTTAAAACCTGGTATGGCTCAAAACCACCAACAATTAGGTACTACCATATTCAAAGTGCAGAGTATGGGATACAATATAGATTTAAGTAGTTTGACCATAAAGAAGACAAAAAGACAAAAAGAATGATTACCTAAAGTGCATAGTGCAAACAGGGAAGGAGCTGGAGGAACGATTCCCCACGCGTATCGCCCGTCCAAGCAGGCTTCCTCAGGGGTAAGTGTGAGTAATACACAGATCTAGTATATATAGGAGAGACCCACCTCCAGGTCCAACCCCAATGATCCTGCATGCCTCCCGGATCAGCTGTCGGCGTGCGTTCCAACTACCGGAAGTCGCGTTCCAACTACCGGAAGTCGCGGGGCGCGCATGCGCAGTGCCAAGTATTTGTTCTAAATGGAGTGCACAGGAGACAATGAAATATTAGCAGCGCATGCGCCAAAAAGTAAATGCAGGTATATATTGTGAACCAGACTGTAAGTATCCGATGTGTAACATCAGAGAGCATACTTATACAGGTGCCAGATGTGTCCATGCCTAAATAAAGGAATATGCACAGAGGGGTAAATGGCCCCTATAGCATCAGTCGCGGCATAGAGGATAAAAGATATCAACTTGCAAAGAGGAAATTATTTTTCGGCGCATCGGTAATTGGCGAATATGCCAAAGTATAAACCCTATGACGGATATCAACTATACGTCAGACTATAAGTATAAGGTATAGGATACATGACGTGTGGATATGGGATGGACCCCCACTTTATTTTAAACAGTGTATGGAACACGGTGTATGGAAAAAATACACAACCACATAACGTAATGGGTGAAATGGCCACAGCTTTATTTGAATCACAGGAATAAAACAATCAGAGGAGGAGTCAGGTGACATGCTAGGGGTGGGATTCCCCAATACCCCAATCTAAAGTTGCCTGACATACAGCCCCCGGCCAGACATCAACAAAGGGGGGCTTGCCATTCTAGCAGAGCCAGTACACTTTAAGGGCACCAATGACCCTGGTGAAGATTATCCATTGTGTGCTTCAACACCGTGCCCGCCCCTGGCTGCTTTTACCATTACCAGAGCCTTGAGGCTGGCCACTTCCAAAGCTCAGGCTGTTGACCACCATGAGCTTTTACATCCTCTATAAGTTAAATTAGTCCACCAATAACTTGCCTGCACCTTCCACCTGACTCCTCCACCGCAAAATAAAAGCTGCGACAGATAACAAAATGCCATACTTTGACTCCCATTCTATTTTTTTTAAATACATATTCTTTTATTTATTTGTTTTTAATTTTATATCTACATTTTTATTTAGATATTTCTTTCTTCTTCCATTTTAAAACCAGGAGCATAACATTGAGAATTTTTAATCTCCAGGCAGAAACTTTAAATATGTGCAACCTCCGACTCACAAAGAGTCATCCCACAGCGCTCAGGAGAGGAAAAACCCCCTGTGGAGGAAACCTCTAGGGAACCATGGCTGAAGAATTGCCCTTCCCCTGGGCTTAGGAGGATAACGCCAACTTCATCTCATCAACAGTCAATTAAGAAATTTACATGATACAAGATAAACAGTGTCAAAGTTCAAAAAACAAACAGACAATCATTTTCATAGAATTATACATGTAATTGGTAAATAACCAGTTGTAAATTAATGATAGTAAAGGGCGGGTGGGAGGGACATGTTTCTTTCTGTGCTTCTAGAGAGAGAAAGAGAAAGAGAGATACAGGACAGGGAGTGACATCTCCTCCTGAGCTCCTCCCCTCTTACATCACTACACTATCCCACCCACTCTGTACTTTTAACAAGGACCATCATCTTACATCAATACTATCATCTAAATTCAGTCGTTATAGGTCCCCCCTTACCACCGTCATGTTCCTGCTTCGCCTATGGCTCCGCTGTTGTCAAATTCATGACTACTGGTTTATATAGGCATTTGATGTAGGCATGCCATGGTGAAAGAATATGTACAAAGGGGTGCGTGGCCCCCACAGCATCAATCGCGGCACAAAGAGTAAGGAGTGCCGACTTACAAGAATAGATTATTCTTTGCCGCAAAAATAGTGGGTGACCAAAATACAGAAAGGTAAGTATATATATAAGGTAAAGACAATGTAGGTATTGTGAAAAGGGTTTCCTTGTATAAATAATGATAGAGAATATTATAAAGTATTGTGTGAGCATAAACTGTGCGTAAAAAGACATAATAAGTATTATTATGACATTATGAAAGCCAACAATTGTGAACAGCAATAAAGATGGTGGATTGGATGGGCAAAATAGGAACCAATCCAATCTAAGGGAGATAAAAGAGTGTGGGGTACTAAGCCCCAAGAGATATACCTTAACCTATGCGTCCCACTCGCTGCACAAGATGCTATTGTAACAGGCTCCTAAGAATCAAAAGTGCAAAAAAGTGAATAATAAATAGAAGAGAAGGGCATGGTTATATAAAAAAGGCCTGGCGTTTACTAGAAGCAATGGCATAAGGAATAAAAGGTGGAATAGGGGAGGTAGGCATCCTGGAACGTATACCATATTTGTCTACTTTTCTGCATTGAGCTCAGGGATGGTTGCTGGACTTTAGCACATGTAGTGCTTTTTAATTGTTTTTATGTATATATTTTTTTGACTTAATAAAAATTTTCATAATGCTCAAATATAGGTCCTCCTTAACAAGACCTGGACCTCAGTCACAATTTATAACAAAATTTGGTATTCTGCTATAGCAGGGGTCAGGAACCTTTTTGGCTGAGAGAGCCATGAACGCCACATATTTTTAAATGTTATTCTGTAAGAGCCGTACAATATGCACATGCCCCCAAGTAGATAGGTAGTCCAGTGTCCCAGTGTCACGGGTGCCACTGTGATCTACGTCTCGGATCGCAGGCACACCCCTGCCCCTCTCTGTGGCGGCTTCCCTTTCTGAGCTCACTCAACTTGCCACTTCCCGGCTCCTGTCCCATCCCGGCCGGCCAGCGCATGCGCTGGCTCTCACAGATTAAAAGGGCCAGTGTGCTGCTGATTGGCACTTCCCACTTCAACTTCCCACCTGGTTTCTACAAAGACCGGCGGCTCCTGGCATTCCCCGCCGGATCTTAGTGCTTCATGCCTATGAGGAAGCTTTCCACATTGTTTCCTTCCCAAGTGTTGACCTTTCAGTGTGACCCCCAACCTGTTCCTGATTCTGCTCCTTCGCTGCCAGCCCTGACCTCTTGCTCCATGCCCGACCTTGCGTCATTGCCGCCTGCCTTGACCGTCTGCCTGTTCTTGACCATGAGACTGCCTAGTGATCCTGTACATCGACCTTGGCTGCCACCATGGACAAGTCATGCCTGTGAAACAACCTGATGGTACCACACTGCAGCAAGACCATCCTGCTTTGCGGGGGGCTCTGGTGAAGACCGGGGGCCACTTAGATTCCGGTCCCAGGTGTCTGCTTACATCATTGTCCGGGGTGGTCCAGGGGGTTCAACTACTCCAAATCCTGACACCCACCACATGCATCCCAGTAGATATTTAGTCACAAAAAAAAAAAAAAAATATTCACTTACCAGCGCTCCCTGCAGCCAGCTCCTCATTGCTCCCAAGGTGCCTGGGTCGTACAAAGGACATAGGCAGCGGTAAAATTGCTGCTGTGTCCAGTCATCAGTCTAGGGACACACACAGCAGCCATCACTATTTATTAAAGATCTGTCTGAGAGCCAGATGCAGCCAACAAAAGAGCCATATCTGTCTCCCCAGCCATAGGGTCCCTACCCCTGTGCTATAGCAATGGGCTCCCTGTGCACTTGCCTGCCACCTAGTGTTACGAAAGTGGATTACACATCAGCAGATGATGAGCTGGTCAAAGGTTAATTTTGCTAACAGCGATAACCTCACACCCCCATACACACACATGCAATAGATTTTGAATCTACTTTTTTATGTTCTAACTCTGTTTTGCCCTCTAATTTTTGGGAAAATGGGAACGATAAACAAGAAACAAGATAACCTGACTTCATGAGAGCAGAGAGATGTCTGCGGTATTACTATGTAGCTGACAAGTGACTGTGAAAAGTTTGTTTTTTTAAGTAATTCATCTTAAAAATTAGCAACTTACTGTTACCTTACTCTATGCAAATGTTGACCTATTGGGACTCATTGGGGCAGATTTACTTACCCAGTCCATTCGCGATCCAGCGGCACGTTCTCTGCCGTGGATTCGGGGCCGGCCGGGATTCACTATGGCAGTTCCTCCGACGTCCACCAGGTGTCGCTGCTGCGCTGAAGACCATCGGAATGCACTGAAGTTCACCAATCCATCGTGGGTGAAGGTAAGTGCGTGTTTAAGTCGCGTGCATGCGCCACAATCCGATCGCTTGTACCAAAATCCCGGGGTAATACAGGGAAAATCGGTGCAAAATGGAAAAATTCGGTTAACCCGTCACAAAAACGCGAATCGGGCCCTTAGTAAATGAACCCCATTAACTTGCATTCCTGCTGGAGTTCATCGAAAGTGCATTCTCCGACAATAATGCACTGTGCCGCCATTCACTAAGATCGTGAGCCCGATATCCTGCATGTGTCGCTTTCCCGCTCAGGTCCAACAGAGTTCACCATCTATTAAGTGGTGCATTGTCTTGCAACACAATTTTAAAGTTAAATCCTGTGTTCATTCCGAATTAATCTGATCGTCGGACGGCACGCCCCGCAATTTGTGTCGCATGGAAGCAGCGCAGCTGTGCCAAAAAACGATCGTGTGCGATAAAATCCCAGTGCAGACACCTGTGAAATACCTGTCCAAGTCGTGCAATCCCCAAAAAAGAAGAACAGTCCGACAAAAGTGTGACCCTTAGTAAATGAGCCCCATTATGCTATCTCTCCATGTACCTTTTTTAAAGGAGATGTCCAGTGACAATAAGTCCTGTTAACAGGATAGGGGTGACATGTTGTGACCAGACTTCCCCTTTAAATGATGTAAATCTTTGCACTGGGGCCCATCAGCTTCTAGTTACACCACTGCAGCCAGTGTAACAGAAAAACTTCTGAAAGTGATATGTAAGACGAACAAAACTTTTTTGGACGTATTGGGTAAGTTAAAGGGGATTCACAGAATTCACACAATTGGAGGAGCAAGTACTACAGTTACTATTCCTCATACCCGATGCTCCACTGGAAGCTCCTCACAGATGAGGTGTTTGTAAATCCATAAATGTCTGTATAATTTGTCTACATAATGATTATCTAATACTTGCCACATTGAGTCTAGTGTATACAGGAGCTGCAGGTTGGGGGCTTGTCTTTTATAAATGGATGAAGCTCAAGGGCAAACAATGACCCTGTTGCTTGTCTTCCTGGTGTCCCTTGGGTTTATGTATTGTGAGACCTAGTGTGTGATAGGTTGTAGCTTCGAGATCCCTAGATACAGTAAAGAAGGGGGCACCATGTTGGTTGTGGCAGCTGGGGGCCTCATTGCAATTTATTTCTCTATCCAAGGAGAACATTGGGGGTCAGAATCACTGACAGTAATATGTAACTTGTCACTCACCTGGATACATTGCTGAGAGGTCATGTGACTGGCAGGTGCCTGGCGTGTGATTGGTCACTGCCTGGCACCTGCTCAGCAACTGACCAACTGCCAGTCAGTATTTGGAGCGTCCACAGCGTCTCGTGTTCTGCGAGGAGCGATTTGGGATTTCTTCTTCTGAGCCACAGAGGGAATTATTTTTGTCTGTCTTGTCTTATCTGTTGTTCTGTGTCTGTGTGTATTTCTGTGCTTTTGTGCTTCTTTGTTGCTGTTTTTCTGTTTGATTGCAGGTGGCACTTTCCTCTTCATCAGCTGGTAAGTCCTAGTCATATATATATTATATACACACACAGGACAGTATACGGGCAGTACAGTGTATACACTACATACAGGACAGTATACGGGGAATACACAGTGTATACTCTACACACAGGACAGTATACGGGCAGTACACAGTGTATACACTACACATAGGACAGTATAGGGGCAATGTATATATTACCCACAGGACAGTATACGGGCAGTACACAGTGTATACTCTACACACAAGACAGTATACAGGCAGTACATAGTGTATACACTGCACACAGGACAGTATACAGGCAGTAAACATTGTATACACTACACACAGGACAGTATATGAGGTAGTATATATCCAGTACACAGTGTATACACTACACACAGGACAGTATATGAGGTAGTATATAGGCAGTACACCATGTAAAGGTGCGGCCTCTGTAGAGTCGCTGTTACACATGGGGATGGACACAGATATCTTGTACTGGATCCATCATTGATCTTCTTCCGCTTTGGGCAGCGTCTTCCCTGTTTTCTGGTCCCAGGATGACGGGTGATGGAGGGAGGACGTCCATTATCATCTAAAACTGATATCACTCGGCCATTGAGGGTCATCCTGGGACACAAAACTAGGAAAACGCTAAAAGTAACCAACAACATTATATATAAGAAGCCTTTTACTTATATTCCAGTATACAATGCCTGACACATCTATGGTCCTGGAAACTGGTTCTAATATCTATGGATCAATCTCCCTGATGGTTTCCATCCAATGAATAAGATTTATGCCATGTTTTCATTTTACCCCCCAAAAATCTTGGAAATGGGTTTAAATAATAAGTCTAAGTTAAACTTTTATAGAGTTTTGCCATTATAGACACTAATCCCCTATGTACAGCATAAGTTATAAGCTCATGATTACTGGGGGTCCACCTGCTGGGACCCCCTATAACAGTGATGGCGAACCTTTTAGACACGGAGTGCCCAAACTACAAACAAAACCCACTTTTATGTCGTAAAGTGCCAACATGACAATTTAAGCAGTAACTTCCCTGCTCCCTGCTCTGTCACAGGTTTAAATTGTATAGGCACCTGAGGACCCCAATACAGTAGAAATAAGGAGAAGAAGTTTGGATTATCATTGTAGCTTTCTGTCTGCTGATTTCTGCGGTGGGGTGATGGCACGGGTGCCCATATAGAGAGCTCGGAGTGCCACCTCTGGCACCAGTGCCATAGGTTCGCCACCACTGCCCTATAATGTATTTTGTATAGTGCTGGTCCCTTCCTATAGAGAATAGACGCTGTATGGGCCTTCTAAGGCTCCTGGGCCTGGTTACATCTGCATTCTCCTCGCCCCTCTAGTTATACTCCTGATAACCTCCATATAAAAGCTCCAGATCTTTTTTGTTTTAAGATTTTTATTACATTTTTCACTACAGTGAAAAAAAAGGCATACAAAATGGGCCATAATACAGGAGTTTAGTAAATGTACAGACGTAGTAACAGATGCAATCACAGCTCCAGGTCTTTATCATGTTCCCTTCTCTTCAGGAGCCGCCATGTGGGGAGAAGATGTGAAGCGACTGCCGGAGGACGAGCAGGCCTATGATGTGTCGACAATGATGGCATCGGCACTTCTGGCCTGCTCCACCAATGCTGTCAGTGTTACCTACATAATCTCTGTACTAAGCTTATCAGGAATAGAGAAATGTGTCATCCTATGTTACTGGGTTATGTATTGTACTCTGATGTTAATAATAATAATAATTCTATATTTATATAGCACACACAGATTACGCAGCGCTGCACAAAGCATATCAAATTGGTCCCTGTCCCCATGGGGCTCACAATCTAAACAATCTACCAGTATGTTTTGAAGTGTGGGAGGAAACCGGAGTACCCACCGTGCCGCCCTTTACTTTGTATTGTATCATCTTGTAAAACAGATTGAATAAAAAGGTTATAAAGTTCTATGTATAATGTGTCCTGCAAATAATGGATATAATATGGGCAGTTTCGTCAGGGGACAATTATAGCCTAAAACTTCCCTCATATGGAATAAACTGCACATCCTTCATACGGCCGCCCCTGACTTTACTAGTGCGGGCACTGGGGGGGTATATATAATACATACTGCTGGGGGATAACGTATAGAAGGGGTGTGCAGGTTATACAGTATTAGGGGTATACAGGGTGTATATGGATGGGGCACATTCTATTAACAGGGAACAGTCTGAATAATGGGGCACAAGGCAAATGTATAGGAAGCAGGAGTTTATATATTGTGGGAAAGTGGGAAAGGGTCCTGATGTGTCAATGTGGGCCAACACTGGACCAATATTCTGGTTTAAAGTTACTATAAAATGTAGAATTTGTCTATGTGCTCTCCATTGATTCAACTTGTATACAGACAAATGCGTTTCTATGTAAAAATATATAATAACTCTGCACTCAATTCTTGTGCAAAAAGATCACAATTTCTTTATTGAAACAACAGAAAGCAATCCACATCAATGTAATGTTTTGGTCTGGTGATCTTCCTCAGAAACGGATTGCTGGAGGGTAAAGAGAGAGAGATAGAAGAGACCGGTCTATGGCCATGGTGTATAGCCTCATGTGGAATTGTGGTATGATGATCCCCATAGAAAACAAACGCTGCCTATGGCGGTCATCATAGCGCAATTCCATATGAAGCTATACACCATGGCCATAGACCGGTCTCTTCTTTCTTCCTCTCTTTACCCTCCAGCAATCCACGGGATAGGGCCTAATTTCCTGATCAGTGGGGTCTCAGTGCTGAGACCCCTGCAGATTGTAAAAAACGAGGGATCCGTCTGACCGCTTGTCGCTCCTCAGACTGTTGGAGCAGATGGCCGCACATGACCGTTCTGCACCATTTATCTCTATGTAGCTGATGGAGATCGGTGAGCGCCGCACTCAGCAATTTCTGTCAAATCCATAGAGATTAATGGAGCAAAAGGTCATGTGTGGCTGTCTGCTCCATTAATCCGACGGACCCCTTGTTTTCGCGATCTGCGGGGGTCTCAGCACTAGGGCCTAACTTTCCTTTGTGGGAAAACCCCTTTAAATTGATGTAGATTGCTTTCTGATGTTTCAATAAAGAAATTGTGATCTTTTTGCACAACTGAGTGCCCAGTTAATATATATTTTGCTGAAAGGGGTGGTACACCATTCTTGTACACCATTATCTCCATAGGGGTAATGTATATAAAGATGGGCACACAAACACACCTATGGTTTCCATGATCCCTCTACGAACCAAGTGCCTGGGTTCCAAATTATACATTGGGTCCTATTCCTTCCCCAGGTTTGTGGCTCGGGCAGTGTTTTGTAGTGTTATTGTCATGTGAAGGAACATCTGATGCCGATTACACACCAGCCACAAACCACACACCACCTGGTAGGTAGGATTATAATCTGCTGGCAGCATGTTATAGAAATATGATTTTAAAAAATACTGTACTTACTTTTATTTGTGCGCAATATGTCAATTCCAAGATATTCTCAGTTGAATGTGTATGTAAATGAGGCAGTCCAATGTCATGACCTCAGCACCTGGAGAACTATCATTCCTGCCTATATATACCACTACCATCTCCATACATCACACAGCAGATGTGTCATGTAAGAAGCATGGGGCAGTACTGGGAGAAGACAGGAATGGTCCAGGCAGGAACCTCGGTGTACCAACTACCTCATTAGCATATTAAACTTAAATTATCTTGGGAATATATGGTATAATGGATAGAAATTATAAAGCTTATTTGGAAATTAAAACATACCTCTACAACATGCTAATAGAAGATAATAACGCTCGTTGGATGTGGTAGACTACATATAAAAGAATGTATCTGTATACCTTAATATAAATGGTGTATATATAATTGATGGACTTGGCAATCATATAATTAACATACTGTGGGACTTCCATCCAACAGCTGGGATCCGATCTTTCCATAAAGTTCCAATTTATATAATTATCAATTTTTTAAAATAGCTGAATTTTATGTAATTTTCTAAACTAAAATAAGAAGTTTTATTGTAGCCTCCACCTCTATTCATCATGGAGCATATCCTGAGGACCGCCGAGGACCATGTAAGTGATACTACTAGGTCCTATATCACACTAGTCAGAGTTAGATATACACAACCCATAGCACCTGCCCTGCCGAAAAAACAGAAAGTGGATATTCACCAATCTGCCATATTTCTGTATAAAACTGCCAATCAGTCAGGACACAATCACTGGGATCTCTGTTCTCTGGAAAACCAGGCTACCCCTCCATGAACCACCTGGGAGAGACCAATTCAGGAGATGATAATAGGATCTCAAGGTTCTTCAATACCTGGAGCCCATGGCTGGTCTTTAGAGCAGTGTTGTCCCCTTGTCTCATTGCATACATGGGGCCAAGGCTGGATGTGCCTGGGGTCAGTCATTGTCTTCAGGGGTCACAGGAGAAGGACCAGTGATGTCTAGATATCATTTATATTCTAAAAAATCTTCCACAAAATGTCATGTCAATCCTCATCCTTTATTGTAATAACTTTATACCCTGTACTAACCATGAAGTGTCCTCTGTCCAGTTCTTCAGGAATCTCCGGGAGGAAGAGTTCACCTTCGAGAAGGTGAGAACATGAGCTCAGATCTTTCCCGCTTCTTACACATATGTACATGTACACGTCTTCTTATGTTATATGTCATATTATACTGTCATCATAACAAGATGTCTATCACATGGGGGGGGGGGGGGGGGGTCACACATGGGGGAGAGATGGGAACAAGCCATTACCTACTGTACACAAGACCAGAGACCCCTGAACATCAGTGTCTTATGTTATTATCATTTCCAAATATTTCTAGAGATTTATCTAAAGTTGAATTATTTAAAAGTGACTAATAATTTATGATTTGTATATTTAATATTCTTATAACAGGCGAGAGCCATTGGACTGCGGATCCTTGAGCGCTATGTAAGTCCTTCCCGCAAACCCCCAGAACATACAACATAATATAATCCTCATATCATCACATGAATGTCTATAGCTGCTATTCCCAATGCTAGAAGGTGACACATTCACTTCACTGCCTGTTCTCCACCGAGGACAATGTGATACAATTATACAATGTACATCCAGTTACATATATAGCGCTCACATGTTCTGTAGCGCTGCACACAGAGACAACACTTACATTTACTTCTCTGTTCCTGTAATGGAAGAGAGACCCAGAAATGTCATCATAGATGTGACTGTATCACAATGTAAAGACAGTGAGAACATACAAACTATGGAGATGCTGGACTTGGATGGATCAGATCCAGGATTCCTTATAATTAATACAATGTTTTCTCTTTACTTCTCCAAGGATGAAGACTCCAATGAAGATTCCCAGGACGGGGTAAGAGACTTATAAAATATAGACTGAAATCTCACACACAATTCTCAGATTATTCCATCAAACTGACCATTTTCTGATCTATTGCAGCCGATCTACATGAAGCTTGATGACGGCGTGAGGATCCTGGACGAGGAGTCAGCGATGGACACATCTGCAGAGGAGACTTCAGAAGAGCCTGAAGCTGAGACTTCAGAAGTACCTGAAGAAGATCCTGCAGAGGAGACTTCAGAAGAGCCTGAAGCTGAGACTTCAGAAGTACCTGAAGAAGATCCTGCAGAGGAGGCAGCAGCAGAGGAGGAAGAGGAAACATCCTGCTGCACCGGGTCCTGCATCCCTGTAAGAAGGTTCATGGACAGAGTAAGGGCCAGGATCTCTAGGCTCTTTAGGTAAGTTAAGGTACAGTAAGTATAACTTAGGACCAGTCATATTAAAACACATAAAAAATGTATTGTTAGCATATAGAATATATTAGGGGGTCATATAAAATTGTTTAAAATTTCTGGGGAGCACATAAGAGTAAGACATTCAGCAAAATTCACCTCCATACATTCCTCCATTCCAGTGCAGTCAGTCCAGGCCTCATCAGCTATTACAGGTAATTCATGAGCAGTCATGTGGCATCACTTCCGGTGCGATGGAGACCAGAATCAGCACTGAAATAGAGGAATAGTAATGATAATCTGTATCCATATAGCGCCATTCAGGGCTGGCTCCAGGTGTAAGTAGGCCCCTGGGAACAGAGCCTCTGCGAGCCCCTTTACTGTACTGTACCTCCCAAGTTTTGCAGCAGAGAAAGTGCCCCAAAGTAATATTATTCTATTCAACTGAATCCCTGGACACCTCTCTCGCCTCTAGTGGGCCCTCCAAGCAGCTCTGGGCCCCGGCACTTGCCCGGGTATGCTGGCATTGGCCCCAACATATTCTGTAGCGCTTTACAAATCATAAAGTGTGTGAAAATCATAATGTGTGAAGATGAGTTGCGTTATTTTTTTCTACCTATTATAGGTTTCACTGCTCCCCAGAAATTTTGTATGAAGACGCTGTTAAGGTTAGGGTCACATAGTGTTTTTTTTATACAATGGAAAAACTCCCTCCATATACATAGATATATACTGGCAGACAGAGAAATACATTTCATGTACATACATACATGTTTCCATCCTGCTGAGCGACACTTACAATCAGTGGAAGCCAATAGAATTTTTAGGGGGGGCGGATGCAGCATTGTGCGTCCTCCCTGCCTCCACTGAGCATACGCACAGGGAGACCACAGTAACATCACTGGTTAAATATCCTGAACATCGGTAGCAGCCTATCACTGGCTTCTGCCGATGTTCACGGCCCCCCTTCTGCCCCCACATTCAGGGGGGAGGAGGGACCAGGGGACGGATCTCACGGTATCGGCATACAGTGGGTATGTCCTAGCCATACATGGAGTCCTCCCTATATATCCTAACAATGTATGGCAAAAACACCATGTGAACCCAAACTAACTTTAAGATTGATATAGAATTAGAGGTTTTTCTGGCCTCCAAAACTATGTATGGTACGGGGCCACATTAGTATGTGACGTCATCATCGCAGCAAAGCTTTGTTTGAGCTTTTATTGATACTAACATTGTTTTGAGGCTTGAAAAATGGTCAAATATGAAATAAAAAGTATTATAGATACTATAGAATTAGAAGCATAATATAAAAGTGATAAGAATAACTTAGTAAGTATAGGATATGATATATATGACAGTGTGATAGGGGTAATATATAAGAAGTAGATACAACCAGTAAGTATAGTAATATAGTTAAATAGAAGAAAAATGTGTAAAAAAATTATTTAAAACGTTAGAAATAGGTGTAGAAAATAGATAAATATCACTGGTATAATAGATATTTAGATGATTAGTAAGAGCAATATGAAAAGAATACTCTAGGTATAGTGATAAAAAGAATTAAAGGGGTTTTCCCATTTCAGAAAATTAAAGTTATTGTTTGTATTGTTATTACTTATATTTAGTAATAGTGATAGTGATACAGAAAGTATATTGGAAAATTGTAGAACTTTTTATAATACAAACAATAACATTGATTTGCTGAAATGGGAAAACCCCTTTAGGTTATTATGAAGTAGATACATAGTATATTAGATATAGTTGTATGTAATAGTGAACGTATTATAGAAAATGTTATGAGTCATAAGTATAAGAATAATATAGATTATAGTTATAAGTATAGAAGAGAAAAAAGAAAAACCCTAAAGTTAAGTAAATTATAGTTCAAATGGGTTTTCTGAGCTATGGATAACATATATATACAAAACAAAGGTCTTCAGTATCAGATTGGTGCAGCACCCAGCAACCCCACAGATCAGCCTTAGGCCCCATTCACACAAGCCGTGAGGGGAAGGGGGGGCGTATATCTGGCCACAGGTTTGTGGACATATATACATCCCCATACACGTGTAGCACCGAACTATACATGGGAGTAGATAGAACATGCTTTATTTTTCCTCATGTTTGCCTCCGTGTGGCGCTATTTGCTATGGAGAGGGAAGAGGTGAGCAGCGTAATCCCTCCTCCTCTCCAACGCGCTGACGCGTGCTCGCCCAGGTTCACATGATGAGTTTTCATTGTGTTTTCAAATCCAGTTCAAACGCGTCAGGAAAAACTCATCACCAAAAGCCAAAAAGGCAAATGTGTAAGTTATTTATATCAGTAACAATGGGTGTTTCTCCTTTTAATTTTAAAACTAATGATCAACACTTATCGTTGCTACTTACCCAACACTTAAGCGTTTGGTGACGAGTTTTTTCCACTGCGCTTACAATGTGTTTCAAAACACAAAGCAAACGCATCATGTAACCCCCAAGAATATAAAGGCCTCATATTATCATAATATTCAGCCCTAATATACAGAACCCCCAATTACATTATATACATCTTCCATATACAGCTCCCAGTTTAATTAAAATCCTGCCCCTATATAAAGAACACACCCATATTGAAGTAAATATGGCCCCTTATATACAGATTCCCCCAAGTTTCATTTTATAGAGCCCCCCCCCAGATTTAGATTCCCCCCAGTACAAATATATGCAGCTCCCCATACACAGATTTCCCACATTTCCATTATATACAAATCACATACACAGATCCTCCTCCAGTTCCATTATATACAGCTCCCCATACATAGACCCCTCCAGTTTTATTATATACAGCTCCCTATACATAGACCCCCAGTTCCAATATATATACCGTCTCATACACAGACCCCCCAGCTCCATTATATACAGACCCTATACACAGACCCCCATTACATTATATACAGCCTCCCATACATAGACCCCCCAGCTCCATTATATACAGTCCCCATACACAGATCCCTATTACATTATATACAGCCTCCTATACATAGACCCCCCCCAGCTCCATTATATACAGACCCCATACACAGACCCCTCTTTACATTATATACAGACCCCATACACCCTATAGACCCCTCCAATACTTTTATATACAGCTTCCCATACAAAGACTCCCCCTTTTATTATTATATACAGCTCCCCATACACAGACCCCCAGTTCCATAACATACGCACCCCATACACAGACCCCTCCAGTTCTATTATATACAAACCCCATACACAGACCCCTCTAAATACTATTCTATACAGCCTCCCATACATAGACCCTCCAGCTCCATTATATACAGACCCCATACACAGACCCCCATTACATATTCTATAAAGCTTCCCATACATAGACCCTCCTGTTTCATTATATGCAGCTCCCCATACACAGACCCCCCTCCCCCCATTACGTTATACACAGACCCCTCCAAATACTATTATATACAGCTCCCCATACACAGACTTCCAGTTCCATTATTTACAGCTGTATAAACAGAAAATATTATAGATATTATGGTATTACAAGCATAAAATAAAAGTGATATGAATAATTTAGTAATTACATATACTATAAGCTAGTAATAGGATATACAATGTATGACATAGTGTGTTAGGGGCAAGATATAAGATAAACCCTCGATAAGCAGTAGATACAGCTAGTAAGTATAGTAGTATAGTGAAACAGAAGCAAAATGTGTGAAAATTAGAAATAGGAAATATAAATATGACTGGTATAAGAGATATCTCGTTAAGATAAATAAGATATCAATATGCTAAGAATAACATAGGTATAGTAATAAGATATAAATTAAGTTTTTATGAAGTAGATATAACGTGTAGTAGATAAAGTAGTATGTAATAGTCATACAAAGTATTATAGAAAATGTTAGGAACAAAACATATAAGAATTATACAGATCAGTGATGGCAAACCTTTTAGAGATCGAGTGCCCAAAATGAGACCCAAAAACCATTAGCTTTTCCCAAAGTGCCAACACGGTAATTTAGGCAGTAACAAACGTATTGCCACCAGAATCTTTGAGCTCCAATCCAACACCTTTTCACTCTTCGGATAGGACCAAGCAGCACAAGATGGGTCACTTTAAAATAGCAGGGCACTACTTGGACTGCCTGAGACTGCAGGAAGATGCCATGTCTGGCAAACTCCATGCCTGGGAGACAGCCGTGTGCCCACAGAGATGCCTTCGTGTGCCATCTCTGGCACCAGTGCCATAGGTTCGCCACCACTGATATAGATCATAGTGATAAGTATAGAAGAAAAAAATAAAAACCCTAAAGTTAAGTAAATTGTAGTTCAAATGGGTTTTCTGGGCTATGGATAACATATATATGAAATATGGGTCCTCAATATCATATTGGGGCAGCACCCAGCACCCCCACATATCAGCTGTACTCAGCCGCTGATAGACAGAGAATGGGAAATCATAGGATCAGTCATCAATATTTTTAGCTCAGAAAACTCTTTTAAAGGGAACCTGTCAGTAGTGATAGTGTGTATGATAAGAATAATATAGAGAGAGATATAAGGTAGATAAGAGTTATAGAAGAATTATATAGTTATAGAAGAATAAGTTAGATATAAGATAACGCACTGTATAAGGTCGGCTGTACACATCTGTGGTCGGTCTGTGAAAAATGAACAGTATGCTGAAGGGATTCACTGAGCACATTGCAGAGGAGGGAACTTTGTGCATCATATTCATATGTGATGCAGGGAGTCCCATCCCCTGGACTGTGCTCCATCCTGAAATCCATCCAATGTATAGTCCGATTTTCATGGACCGTCCACGTGTGCAGCCGGCCTGAGTGTGACAGGGCCCCATCCAGCGCTATCACTGCAGGGAACCAGGGAGCAGCCGATCGCCAGCTCTTGGGGTCAGGAAGGAATTTTTTCCCCCTCACATGAGGGTTATTTTTGCCTTCCTCTGGTTCACACCTTTTTATGCAGTAAATCCTATAAATTACACTGGATGGTTCAAAATTAAAACAAAACAAAAAATTACAGTAATAAAAACTAATTAGAATTTATTCATTGTGTCTGTGTCTTCCTTACTGTGTGGTGTCCTTCATTATAGCCCCCTGGACCCCTCTGCTGATAAATGACTGCTGTCATCAATAAAATCATAAAAATCATAAAGATGTAAGGTATCAAAATGCTGCACTTACCAAAATCCCCTAATATATCAAAATTTAAGGCCCCTTCCACACTTGTGTTGCAGATCACGTCAGAGTTTGATCAGGGTGCGATCAGGGTTTGGTCAGTGAAAAACGCACATTTTGCATCAGAGTGCAATCAGTTTTCAGTCAGAGTTTGTTCAGTGTCTCAGTTTTTCACGCGCATTTTCAATGCAATTTCAGTGCAATTTCAATGCGTTTTTCATGCGCAGAAAATGCGCGTGAAATGGACTCAGGACTGATCTCTATCTTTTCTATGGCAATTGATGCGTGAAAAACGCATTGCACTTGCATTGCACTGGCATGTTATCTCAGAGTGCAATGCGTTTTTGATGCATCTCCATAGACTTGTATGGTGCGTTTTTCACGCGCGTGACTTGCAAAAGTAAAGCATGTTGAGATTTAAACGTGCGTTAAAAAAAAACGTGAGTGTGTGTGTGAAAAAAAATGCAAGTCTGAAAAGACCCATTGATTACAATGGGTCAGAGTGCAATGTAAGTTCTGCGCGTCAAAAGCACGCGCAGAAAACGTGCGTGAAAAACGCAAGTGTGAAAGGGGCCTAAGGCCCCTTCCACACTTGCGTTGCATTTCACGTCAGAGTTTGATCAGGGTGCGATCAGGGTTTGGTCAGTGAAAAACGCACATTTTGCATCAGAGTGCAATCAGTTTTCAGTCACAATTTGTTCAGTGTCTCAGTTTTTCACGCGCGTTTTCAATGCAATTTCAATGCAATTTCAATGCGTTTTTCACGCGCAGAAAATGCACGTGAAATGGACTCAGGACTGGGCTCTATCTTTTCTATGGCAATTGATGCGTGAAAAACGCATTGCACTTGCGTGTGTCTCAGAGTGCAATGCGTTTTTGATGCATCTCCATAGACTTGTATGGTGCGTTTTTCACGCGCGTGACTTGCAAAAGTAGAGCATGTCGAGATTTAAATGCGCGTTAAAAAAAACGCGCGTGTGTGCGTGAAAAAAAATGCAAGTCTGAAAAGACCCATTGGTTACAATGGGTCAGAGTGCCATGCAAGTTCTGCGCGTCAAAAGCACGCGCAGAAAACGCGCGTGAAAAACGCATGTGTGAAAGGGGTCTAAGAATTATCCCATGCTGCCGAGCTGTCATGAAAAAAGAAACATACAAATTTCCAATTGCTGTTTTGTTTGTTTTTTTTGCCACAGATAAAATTTGGAACAAATGGGTGTCAAAAAATGGCAATACAGCATAAAAAATTTCCAAAAGTTCATTTTCAAAGTACATTTTGTATTCCTGTGACCATACTTACCCAAAGAATAAATGGGAAGTGTCATTTGGACCGTAAAGTTAAAGCCACAAAAACTAAACCTGTAAGAAAAAATGTCGCAAATCCGTTTTCCCTTGCAATTTCAAAGTAATTGGAATTTTATTCAACGTTTTCACTGCAAAGCAAAGAATATCTGGTGCCATTACAATCGGTGCAAATTGTTTCATACGTATCTGTTAATACAAAAATAAAGAAGTTATGGCTTTTGTAACGTGGGGAATGAAAAAACAGATAAGAGATGTTGTGTCACAAGGTCATTGGGTAATATATCTGGTTATCTGGTCAGGGCTTAATATATGTATTAAGGCCTCATGCACACAACAGTATTGGGAATCATGCACAAATAGTGTCTAGCTAATGACCCCCATAGATTTCTATTGTACATGGTCACAGTGAATGTCATGGTAACTACCAGCGTCGGTCTGGCCCGCCGGGGGACCTGTGAATCCCCCGGTGGGCCCCGACACCTGCCATCATGTTCGGGGCCTCCCTTCTTATCCATAGGAGGCCCCTGCCGGCGATCACAATAGAACTCAATGCGGCCAGGAACCGGCCGCTTGAATTCTATTGCGGCCGCTAACACTGACTGGCATTGTTACCTGCCGTCTGTGTAAGTGAGACGTGGCCGGGAGAATTTCCCAGCGCACGCCGCACTCTGCCCCTAGATACGCGGCAGCGCGGTGACGTCATCACACTGCTGCGCATCCCTTGCCAGTCTGCGCGGGCGGCTGCAGCAGAAGCAAGAAGAAGGGAGCAAGGACGTGTCAGCGATAAGTGGGTAAGTTACTGTTTTTTTATATGAATGCCGAGGTGAAGGGGGCAGTACAGAAAATGCTGGGGACCTCCTGTATCGAAAATGCAAGGGGGAAGGGCAGGATACAAAATGTAGTGTCAGGGGGCCCAGTATGGAAAGTACAGATGGGAGGGGGACAGCATGAAAAATACAGAGGGACCAGGGAGGGGGAAGGGGCCCAGTATAAAAAATGCAGGATGGAAGTTGCAAAGGGTGAGGGGGGAGTAGTCAACATGCAGGGGAACAAGAGGTGGATTATTCCAGTAAAGTAATACAGGTGGGAAGTAAAGGGGCGCAGTTTCAAAAATACATGGTGACAGAGGAGGGGGGCTGAGGAGGGGGGTATGGAAAATACAGGGGGACTGTGGGGGGGAAGGGGCAGGATGGAAAAATGCAAAGTGAAGGAGCAATACTGGGAGAGGGGGGATTAGTCCAGTAAGGAAAATAGCTGTGGGAAGAGATGCGGAGGGGCAGTATGGAAAATACAGGGAGACCGGGGATGGGGTATTCAGGAACACACAGTGTGGGCAGTATAGAAAATACTGAAGGAAGAAAGGTGCCCAGGATTAAAAATACAGTGAGGAAGAGGGCACAGTAAATAAATTGCAAAGGGGTGGGGGACAATAAATAAAATGTAAGGGGCAGTATATGTAAACTAAACAATAAACCCCTTTGCCTGTTGCATCGTTTTTACATAAAATTTTTGCTCCCCAGCCTCAAAAAGCTATAACTTTTCATTTTTCCGTGTACAGAGCTGTGCGAGGGCTTATTTTCTGCATAACAAATTTTATCAGAGACGTTAATTATTATTCCATGCCATGTACTGGGAAACTGGAAAAAAATTCCAAATGTGGTGAAATTGGCAAAAAAACCCTGAATTTGCGTCACATTCTTGTGGGCTCAGTTTTTACGACTTTAACTGTGAGCTCCAAATAACACCTCTGCTTTTTTCTTTGGTTTGGTACGATCACAGTGTTATACTTTGTCATGCTCCTTACCACATGGATTATACTTAAGAACGGGTCAAATGTGTCAAGATACCTTTCATAATTTGTGGGCTCTATGTAATAATAGAATCAAATAATGTCAGGAAATTATATAGAAATTAATAAATAGGTGATTGGAGGGCACCACATTTTAATTTATTAGAGGTACAGTATCATTTATTTAAGGGCTATAGAGTATTGATAAATTCAGGGTCGCAATATCATTTTTGATATATGCATGCGGCACAGAGTGGTTTAAATTTGGGGGTATATTTGATAATGGAGGGGGCAGTGTGGTCACTTTGGTTATGGGGATAAATATTATCTAGGAGCACAGTGTGGGACATTTCTGTTAGCCAGGTGACATTATATATACTGTAAGTGACTGTGGTATTTCTAGTCGCACAGTGTGGAGATGTGCTGACAGAATCTGAAAACATCTGTTGGAATATTCTGCATCCTTAAGTCATGGCACTTCTGGACATAAAGTAGAAGTCCTGTATTTTGTCAGATAAGAGATCAGATTTCTGCCTCTTTCTGATTATTCCTGTAGTCACTGACTACCTTTTATTGCGAGAAAGCTCTTATCATGTGTAGTGCTTTATCCATAGAGTCAGTAAGCCAAGTCTGATTGGGTGACTCATACAAAGCAGCTGGGAGTTTGTGCAGTGATTGATTACTCCTGCCTGTCAGGTACAACACAGTGTATACAACGTTCTCTGGGAGCACTCAGTTCAGGGATTTAATAAGATATGTTTCTGCATCAATGTAGCTACAGCATTCTCAAGGTATGTTTGGCCCATAATGCATCAAATCAAATGGTTGATTTCCTTTAGTGTGATCCCTGCAGCCTCAGTTTACAAACCAAGAACCGTGCATTAGCAGAGAGGGAAGGAGAAATCAGAACTTTATATTATATTCTGCTACTTCCCCCTCCAATGCCTATGCATTTCTAGACACCCTTGATATAGGTCGTATTTCTATGCTGTAGTAGGGTGGGCCCCCAGAATCATTTTCCCCTGTGGGCCCTTGGTACCCCAGTCCGACCCTGAAAACATCTACAAGGCCATTAAGATCATCAACATTGGGAACAATGCGGAAGCCCTAGAGCGACAGAGGCGGATACTCATGGCTGCTAGAGACTGTCCATTCGTGTCTCAACTCAGTACCTCACTGAAGTCTAAGCGCCATATGTATTTCATCCTGGAGTATCTGTCCGGCGGCAGCCTCGAGTCTCTGATTATTCGGAGCGGCAAGCTTAACATCGAGCTTGTACGCATCCAGTTCCTCCATGGGCATGGCATCGCCCATCAGTAAGAGAAACTATATTTATGTGATTTTGGGACACCACTGATATCCATGGGCTGTGTCCGTTTTTGGAGATGTCAGTACCATATACATCCATGGACACTAGTGGTGCAGTTTCTAACAAGATATTCTTCTTTCTTCATGACACCTATTATAACAAGTATTAATGTTGTTTTTTCATTGCAGAGACATCAAACCAGCCAACATCATGCAGGATGAAGATGGTCATATCCGGATTATAGACCTGGGGCTGGCGCAGGACGGTCTGACTGCTTCCACTAAGATCTGCGGACAGACTGGGACATACCGCTACATGGCCCCAGAGGTGCACCTGGATAAACCTTACACTGTAGCAGTGGACTGGTGGGGTCTTGGGATTGTTGTTTCCAAAATGTCATCTGGAAATCCCCCTTTTATGACCTCAACCAGATGCAAAAGGTCTTTCTCTCGATCACCAGAAAGAAGCCAAAGATTCCATCATGGCTTGATGAAGACCTGAAACATCTTATACTGAACCTGCTACAGAAGGATCCAGAGATGCGCTTGGGTGTGTCCGGTAACTTCAGAGACCACCCATTTTTCCGAACCATCTGCTGGGAGGAACTGGAGACGAGGAGAGCACAGCCACCCATTCCATCTTGTTCTGGTGACAAACCATCGGGTTAGGCCGGGGGGTAACCCCTGTGCCTCCTTCCCAGAACTTTGTGCCTCCTCCCCCCACTGCTTGTAGACCTGACCCTGGCTTGCCCCGCACATGACCTCTCTCTGCTGCTTTACTGCCGTTTGTCATCATATTGCTGCCCCAGTCTCTTGGCTCTGATTCTTCTGACCTCTGGCCCGACCCGACGACCCTTCAAGCCTGCGTTTTCTTCGGCTCCAAAGACCACCCTGAGACCACAGATTTCCCCCTTTATGGTGAGTATCGGGTGAGTATGGGCACTTTATCCAGGAAATATTTCCCGCCATCTTTGGCGCCAGGAAGGAATGTTTTTCCCCTTAAATCAGGACAAATTGTCTTAAAGGGGTTTTTTCTTTTCTTCCTCTGGATCAACACAAATGCCCCAAAACAAATTAATTTTCGCCCTCAAAATTTTAAATAAAATTTAGCTCACTTTCCAGAAACAAATTATTTAGTATATGATTCAGGGACTAGTCTGACTGCCATGCATGGGGTTGGGAAGGAATTTTTCCTCATGTAAAGCTAATTGGCTGAATGAGGTTTTTTCGCCTTCCCCTGGATTAAGGAAAAGTTATTCCAGGGATCTAGTCTGACTGCCCTAGGTGGAGTCGGGAAGGAATTTTTCCCCTTATTTAAGGGTTTTTCGCCTTCCCCTGAATCAACAAAAGTCAGTGGATTTAAAATATCCTTGACTTTTATTTGGAAATTATCAAATCAATCGCCTCCCTCATCAATAAAATTGCTATTTCAATAAAATTCTCTATTTTCACCCTTATATCTTGTGTACTTTCATTATTTTTATTGTCTTGCTGTGTATTTTTTTGGTTCCCCTGGTCTTGTAATACTACAGTGATATATGATAACATAGTACATGGTAAGAATTAATAACCAATAGCCATCGGTATTCAGCTATTGGAAAACTAAGGATATGAATAGACACATTCACACTTTTACAAACACAACGCTAGGGTCTGTGGGCGGCCCTTGGCCCGATCCCATATGAGCTCATTCACATGTCATCAGGTCGAGGCCCTTCCCTATACACTAGCGCTACATTTGTAAACGCAACTAAAGACCTGTCCCTTTTTTGTTTTTTCATTTCCATTTTTCACTCCCCACAATCAAAATTCTATAACTTTTATTTTAGCACCGACCGCAGGTGTTACCGGTAAGTGTTTTCTGAGATATGCAGCAAAGAATTACCGGCTATGGAGAGGGCTCAGCCCGTGAGCCCTCTCCATGCATCCGCTGCCGACCTGTGATGTGCTCTTAAGTCACAAGTCGTTAAAGGGTTAAAAGGTTTTATCTGCCAATGAATGATTTCTGCGAAGAGTAATATTTATATACAAAAGACATTATAATAATCTGAGAATATCAGTGACCTCGTGTCACCTGTACAGAATTATTTATCATGTAAAAAAAAACAGAAAAAACCTAAAATACAAAAAGAAAGTGAATATCTGTGGGTAGGTTCTTTTTATGATGGTTCCATTTTATTAAAGGTTGAACATGTTTAGCCACATATAAGAGATTACATATATTCAGTGAAGATAAATAAGATACCAGTATGATAAGAATCATATAGGTATAGTAATAAGAAAAAAGTGAAGTTATTATGAAGTAATATAGTAGTATAGAATAGTGATAGAAAATATTATAGAAGATAAACCTAAGAATAATATAGATTATAGTTAAAAACAAGTATAGAAGAAAAAAAGATGAAAACCCTAAAGTTAATATATTATATACCACCCCTAATTATTTTAGATACAGCGCCAATATATATACCCCCCCCACACACACACACACACACCCTTATTTATATACAGGCCATTTCTAATTTAGTTTTTTATAAAGAGATCCTTAGAATTTATTTAAAGGCCCCAATATTCAGCCCCCAAATACAGAACCCCCAATTAAATTATATACAACTCCCATGTAGTGCCTCAGGGCTCTGCTATCTACCACATGAGGTGAGATGCTCATCTTGCTTCATGGCAGATGTGGCCCTGTAAAATAAGATTTGTACTACTGGAATAAGATTATTATAGATACCACAGAGTCAAGATAAGATATAAATAATATAGTTATAGAAGAATAATATAGTTATATAAGAATAAGTTAGATATAAAATAACACACTGTATAAGGTCGGCTGCACACATTGTTGGTTTATCCACATCCTGGATGGATTTTAGGACCAACCACATTGCAGAGGAGGGAACTTTGTGCTTTGTAGTCATATATGATGCAGGGAGTCCCATCCCCTGGACTGTGCTCCATCCTGAAATCCATCCAGCGTACAGTTTACTATTCATAGAGCGACCACGTGTGCAGCCGGCCTGAGTGTGACAGGGCCCCACCCAGCGCCATCACTGCAGGGAACCAGGGAGCAGCCGATCGCCAGCTCTTTTTTCCCCCTCACATGGGGGTTATTTTCGCCTTCCTCTGGTTTACGCCTTTTTATGCAGTAAATCCTATAAATTACACTGGATGGTTCAAATTACAACTATATTAAAAATATATTATAGCAATAAAAACTAATTGTAATTTATTTATTGTGCCCGTGTCTTCTTTACTAAACCTCTAGAACATAAGACTACAGACATCACATCAGAAAATATGATTATATAGTATCAGGGTCCAATATGTCCATCATGGGCAGTAACCTACCTATTCCATCATAAAGCCACTGGGACCTAATGTAAAATCTGTAACAGTCTCTAAATTAAGATGTATAGGACAAGACTCCATGTATGGGCCCAATAAGGCTCCAACCCAGTCACCGATCCCCAGAAGTTACATCCCAGCATTCTGCATGAGCAACAACATTTCCATTCCGTTCTGGGTCTTGTCCCATACAACACAAACATTACAGCATGGCGGTGTGTATAGTAACTGACTGCCAATTATATGCAATATCAAGGTTATAATTATATGAATTCTCCATGGTAACACTCTGATCACTTTAGTATCTATACACATAGAGTTGTGGTTTGTGGATAGTTTGAATATGTAAATAAGTTCATGATGTCACACGGAATCCCATGAGGTCACATTGCTTTATGATATCACGTTGTCACCGGCTTCATGGAAATAGAATGCAAAAATCATTTGTGTTTCTTCACCAAATATTGGGAAGAGGCGATTTTTTTGCTGTGTTCATAGCGAATATGAAGCGCGCAAAAAAGAGAAAGTGTAAGGTGTGGAGTGAAAGTGAGAGCGAGGATGGACCACCACCTCGCAAGAGGAAGGCTCCAGTGAGCATCTTGGAGCGTAATGATGAGGTTAGGAAGCCCCCAACCACATATCAGGCCTATAAGACCCTAAAGAGGAGGAGACCCCAAAACTCATCCGGGTCTGAACACCCAAAGGCCAAAAGGCAAAAGCTGAACCCCAACTTGGAAGCCGGAATCAGCTTCCAGGATCAGACACCCCATAGGATCCTGAAGAGAAGGAGACCCCAAAATTCATCCGGGTCTGAACATCCACTGGCCAAAAGACAAAAGCTGAGCTGTGACCTGGAAGAAGGAATCATCTGCCAGGATAAGATCCTGAAGAAGCGGAGCGTGCAGGAATCCGACAGACCAAAACAAACTCTGTTGATGGAAGCAGGTAGGAGCTGCCAGGATGTAGATATAAGTATAAAGTGATGGCTACTTAGCTGTGTTTTATTAAACAGCGCCATGACAGGTCACTGATTGTGTCTGGTATTGAAGCTCAGCTCTGTTTAAGTGAATATGGCTGAGTTGCTTTTGAACAAAATCAGCCTAGTTTCTATAATCTATTACTATCACTAAATAAAACTGTGGCCGATTTATCTAGACTGTCCTATAGTAAAACTCTCTAATTTGAACTATCTAGATCCTAACATGATTAAACTGATTGGAAAAATGAAAAGGAAATGTAATTGGTTGTAATATGGCACCTAGGAAAGTTACTTTTTGAGACTTACCTATTTCACCCAATATAATTTAATATTTTCGCTCCTCAAGGAGACTGTGACCCCCGACCATCAAGAGGTGTAGCCAGAGTGCCCACCCATATCAGAATGGAAGAGCTGACATTCCATAAAATGCTGGGATCAGGGAGTTATGGAAAGGTAAGTGATCACACATCACCCCTCGGTGGTAGATTTTTAGGTTTTTAAATATTTCCTGTCCTATAACTCTAAATAAAAGCTCCTTGACCTCATGGTAGATCAGACCCATGTTCACAGCCCTCTGTCTCCTCCAGGTGGTGATGGCCTCGCACCCCTCCAGCAGACAAGACCTTGCTGTGAAGATGGTAAAGAAGCGAGTCTTACTAGAGGATGATAGAGATGCCATCTTCATTGAGCGCCAGGTCCTTGAGATCACCTCCCAGTGTCACCTTTTTACCCACTGCTTTGGAGCCACCCAAAATCAGGTAGGAATCTTCTATGTGTCTCCATAGATGGTCTCATCCAACACATGAGTAGAGACATCAGTAGACCCCTCCTCGCAGCTTGTAAGACTTGTAAGACTACTAAAGGTAGACATATCTAGGCTGCCAGAACGGAGAATGTCCCCATCATGTCCTGTAGAATATTTTCTGTATTTTCTCCAGGATTACATATTTTTCGTAATGGAGTGCGTCACCGGAGGAGAACTCCTACACTTTATTAACAGTAGAGCCCCCTGTGATATCCAGACCACCAGGTACCTGCACTTTGTGTATTATATGTCATGTATTTACCATTGTCCAGTAGATGTTGGGTTTGTAGCCGATTACTTTTCTGGTGTTTGTTGAGGATCAATATTTTCTTCTTTCTCATTAGATTTATTACAGCGGAGATCATCTGCGGCTTGAAGTACCTGCACGCAAGAGGCATAATACACAGGTATCTAGAGCATGTAATAATATCAGGGGTTAACACACTACATAGTGCAGATATCTTATAGGACACATTGCATGGAGCCATAGCATGGTCTCTATACAAGTCCATGAGGCCTCTGCTCTATCTGGGCATGCCTCCAATTTTATACATGGAGATAGACGGAGGTGCCATCTGCTTCGCTATGTCGGATGATGAATGGAAACATTGTTCATAGAGGAGATTATCTCTGTTCCTATCAGTTCCTATCCATAGAGATGGAGGCTTCATGTAACCGTCCACTACTCCATCCATAATCCTTCCATGACTCTGCTTATTGCCAAACCTTGTCTTCATAGAGACCTTAAGCCAGAAAATATTCTGATGGACAGCACGGGTCACATTAAAATAGCTGACTTCGGCCTCGCTGCAGTTGACGTCTACAACTCAGATACCATCACAGAGTATGCAGGAACTCCTGGCTACATGGCCCCAGAGGTGAGGATTACAGGTCTTGTGCCCTCAGTATGGCGTCTATGATACATCCAGGTTATTTCTTTTCCATGTGATTAATCTTCCATGATGCTTCCACAGATTCATCTAAATAAGCCCTATAATAACAGCGTGGACTTTTACTCCTTGGGTGTCATCCTTTATGAACTGGCCACAGGGCATTTCCCTTTCTACGAGGGTGAAAGCTCGAATAAAATCTTGGAGTCCATCGCCAGTTTCAGTTTGGAGTATCCCTGTAACCTGCATCACCAAATACGTAACATCTTAAAAGGGGTGAGTATATGCAGTCATATCTCAATGAGACCCAAAAAGGTCAAATAGGATTATTATTGGGCTATGCTAATTATTTGATTGTAATAGATGTAGCAAATGTTTACTTGACATTAATGATTCTATAATCAGTGTTCCATCCAGTAACTACAATTTCCAATTATTTTATCATAGGTTTTCCGTAAGTCACCTAAGAAGAGGCAGAAGTTCTGCAAAACTATTAGCAGACACCCATTTTTTGCAGATGTCGACTGGTCGGACATTTGGACCGGAAGAGCTCGCCCTCCATATGTAATGCTACCAGTAAGTACATGGAAACGATAGGAACCAACAGTGCGACACATTGATCTGTCAGATGTAGGATTTCTATGTGCACTCAATGTCAGTAAGATCTCACTACAGCTCTGCTCCTGCACAGATACCACCTACACTTAGGACAAGTCCTGTCCTCATTATTCATCTCATGTCTGTATCTTCTCTCCTAGAGCGAAGCAGTGACGTCCCATCACACGGTCCCTCTGTCCGCCCTACTATCATCTGCAGAGGCCAGAAAGACCCCAATAACATCAGAGGACAGAGAACTATTCCGGGGGTTCTCCTACACCAGCCACATGTGGAGGTGACTGCAGAGACTGCCATACATGAAGCCGGCCAGGTCCTAGGATCTCCGCCCAGTGCACACACATTCTTACTTATGGATAAAGGTGAGTTTATCTACATGAGTAGTGACCCGGCTGCTCTCTCACATGACGCCCCGAACTCTGGACCTGTTACTTGTTTACAGGATTCATTCACAAATAGTTACCCCTCGGGAATCTACTGGTTTATGATACATTGTCCCTGGTTGTATCTTGTAGAATAAAGAAATTCCATCTACACATCTGAGGAGAATGATGCGGCTGATAAGGCAAGAAACCAGCGACCCAGTTACCTCCCGTCTCCTGCCCTGTCGCTGGAATTTTCTGCAGTCATCAGCATCTTTACCAGAAGAATCAGGATACTGCCCCCTACAGCTAATCTGCAGGAGCTTCATCTGCAATTAACAATTTGTACATGTGGCACCACCAGACCACAAAGCCCCAAAAACTAAACCCTCTGCCACATCATAAAGGGGAGAAGAAGAGGCAGAGAGGGACAAAAAAACTAATAGAGGGGCATTTACCCATTATCTACCCCGGCTATATCATCACATCATCACAGCCTGGGAATAAATAATCTTCTCTCCTAATTGTAGTTCTATGTTTTGTTCTGATATCTTCTATTACATGTAAGTTGTAAGTTATTTTGGTAACATGAGGTTTTTACCATCCAAGTAAAACAGTAGTAGCCGCTATCTGTGTTTCCTAACAAGCATCTGAATTTTGTGTAGTGTGTTCCCTAACCAGACATGGAGATATTCGGTTTTATAGGATAACTCTTCATTGTAGCTGACAGAGGAAAGCTAAAACTAATGAGAGGACCATATAACAGCTCCATGAACCCCTCTCCTCCAGGCCAGTGGTCCCCAACCTTTTTATATCCTGGGACCAGCTGCATCCAATTTTTATTTCAGTATTACCTCCTTACCCTGGGTTTGCAAGCCCTGCAAATGCTCCATCTAAACCAACCCATATAATGTCCCAATTATCACAGCCCCAGATCTAAAATCCCCCTTTCCTACAGCTTCCCCCTTTTCTGTATCCATCATAAAGAAACAACAATGTGATGTGCAAAGGTACCGATAAATGCCATGATATATAAAAAAAATTCACATATTCTTTATTTGAATTCATGTTCTGTGCATCAAAAGTTGTAAAAACCAATTATAAACCACTAACATCCTCGTTCAGATCCATAAAAATATAAGTATGCTAGAATTCTGCAATGGTCACTGAACTTCCCCTCTCCTGTTATTGCCTGGTAAAGCTATAATAACCTGACATCCTATTGCCACACAATATGACAAACACATTCTATGAGAACTAACATTAAGCACCAAGGGCTACTCAACAATACCAAAAGTTCTACATAGTGATAGATATTTGTTATAAAAGAAGGATAGAAAGAAAGGTAAAACGTCTACTGCTCCTGTGCTAGCAGCTGGTGCAGGACTGGGTCTCCAGGTATCAGAGACACCCAAAGACCCTAGGGAGAAGGGAGATGCGGTTCATTACTGCTTCTCCCTTCTCCGCTCCTTACAGCATCGCGCTGAAGTAACGTAATGCGCGGAGGAGCAGAGTCGGGGCGGCCGCCGGCTCTATCGACTCAGCAGTCACGTGACCGCTGGGTCTAAAGGGGTTAATCAGAGCTGCTGGGTCCTGTTGTTGAGTCGTCAGTCCAACATAGACCTTCGAACAGGGACAATGAATGGCATAAATAACATTCTGACTTCTGAGTCCCTCAGTTTATAACTTTTATTATTCAAAGGATTTGTGAAGGTATCATTGTTCATCATGTATTGGCGAGTCCTTCTCTTTACTATCTCTATAGGACAGTATCAAACATGGTGATTGGTTCAGATGATCATGGGCCCCTTAGAAGCCTTGGGCCCCGGGCTGCTGTCCAAACCGCCTGTATCATAATCCGCTACTGCTGGGGCATCTGTTATCCAAATATTTCTTTCTTACAAAACCTCTTAAATTAATGCCGCACATAGATGTAACTTTGAGGTTTGTTCACACATTACGTTTGAATTGTGCTTAGAAACACAATTCAAGCTCAGGCAGGAGGGAGTTTAGCCCTAAACTCAAGCCCTGCAGTGGCGATCTAGCATTTATCTGTTAACCAGAGGATACTCACTATAATGAGAATACAGTAAATGTCGTGATTCTGCTTTCTGTATTTAGCACCCATAAAAGTAAATTTGTTAATGGATCCAAAAAATCCTGAACTACTTTATTTGTATGATAGGTGTGCTATGTCATATAAAATATTGGTCGTCCTTAACAATACCTGGACCCCAGTCACAATTTATAACAAAATTTGGTATTCTGCTATAGCAGGGGTCAGGAACCTTTTTGGCTGAGAGAGCCATGAACGCCACATATTTTTAAATGTTATTCTGTAAGAGCCGTACAATATGCACATGCCCCCCAGTAGATAGGTAGTCCAGTGTCCCAGTGTCATGGGTGCCCCTGTGATCTACGTCTCGGATCGCAGGCACACCCGTGCCCCTCTCTGTGGCGGCTTCCCTTTCTGAGCTCACTCAACTTACCACGTTCCGGCTCCTGTCCCATCCCGGCCGGCCAGCGCATGCGCTGGCACTCACAGATTAAAAGGGCCAGTGCGCTGCTGATTGGCACTTCCCACTTCCACTTCCCACCTGGTTTCTATAAAGACCGGCGGCTCCTGGCATTCCCCGACGGATCTAAGTGCTTCATGCCTATGAGGGAGCTTTCCACATTGTTTCCTTCCCAAGTGTTGACCTTTCAGTGTGACCCCGAACCTGTTCCTGATTCTACTCCTTCGCTGCCAGCCCTGACCTCTTGCTCCATGCCCGACCTTGCGTCATTGCCGCCTGCCTTGACCGTCTGCCTGTTCTTGACCATGAGACTGCCTAGTGATCCTGAACATCGACCTTGGCTGCCACCATGGACAAGTCATGCCTGTGAAACAACCTGATGGTACCACACTGCAGCAAGACCATCCTGCTTTGCGGGGGGCCCTGGTGAAGACCGGGGGCCACTTAGATTCCGGTCCCAGGTGTCTGCTTACATCATTGTCCGGGGTGGTCCAGGTGGTTCACTACTCCAAATCCTGACACCCACCACATGCATCCCAGTAGATATTTAGTCACAAAAAAAAAAAAAGAATATTCACTTACCAGCGCTCCCTGCAGCCAGCTCCTCATTGCTCCTCTGGTGCCTGGGTCGTACAAAGGACATAGGCAGCGGTAACATTGCTGCTGTGTCCAGTCATCAGTCTAGGGACACACACAGAAGCCATCACTATTTATTAAAGATCTGTCTGAGAGCCAGATGCAGCCAACAAAAGAGCCATATCTGTCTCCCCAGCCATAGGGTCCCTACCCCTGTGCTATAGCAATGGGTTCCCTGTGCACTTGCCTGCCACCTAGTGTTACGAAAGTGGATTACACATCAGCAGATGATGAGCTGGTCAAAGGTTAATTTTGCTAACAGCGATAACCTCACACCCCCATACACACACATGCAATAGAATTAGAATTTTTTTTGGTTCTAACCTGTTTTGCCCTCTACTTTTTGGGAAAATGGGAACGATAAACAAGAAACAAGATAACCCGGACTTCATGAGAGCAGAGAGATGTCTGCGGTATTACTATGTAGCTGACAAGTGACTGTGAAAAGTTTGTTTTTTTAAGTAGTTCATCTTAAAAATTAGCAACTTACTGTCACCTTACTCTATGCAAATGTTGACCTATTGGGACTCATTGGGGCAGATTTAATTACCCGGTCCATTCGCGATCCAGCGGCGCGTTTTCTGCCGTGGATTCGGGTCCTGCCGGGATTCACTAAGGCAGTTCCTCCGACGTCCACCAGGTGTCGCTGCTGCGCTGAAGACCATCGGAATGCACTGAAGTTCACCGATCCATCGTGGGTGAAGGTAAGCGCGTGTTTCCATCACGTGCAGACTGGCGAAATGCATAACCACCTTCTCCTTATACTCCCGGGGCACTTTCTTGAATAACCCACATAAAACACCATTTTCCTGAAATAATTGACACTGAGGCTCATGTTAGGTGGTGGAAACCGGTCACAGCTTTACTATCACATATCTTGATATAAATAGTTATAAAACTCAAATTTCAGCATTATACACATTTTAATGTAAATCTCCACAGCGAAGAAAACGGCTCGACTGCACTCATAGCACTCCCAGATGACAAGTCGACCAGACGAGCAAAGAAGCATTCCATTATTTCTCCATTTCTCTCCGCCAGCTGCGACTTCGTTATGAAACACGGAAATCTCATCATATACCTTCCAAAGTAAATCTCCACAGTGAAACACATGGCTCAAATGCACATCTGGACTCCCAGATGACACCATTATTTCTCCATTTCTCACTTACTTATAAAAGCGGTAATCTCAACAGCATATACATTCTTAGGTAAATCTCCATAAGAAAAACGGCTCGTACTGCACTATGCCCATCCGGACTCCCAGATGACAAGTCAGCCAGACGAGCAAAGCAGTATTCCATTATCTCTCCATTTCTCACTTCTTTATAAAACCTGGAAATCTCATCATACACATTTTTAGGTAAATCTCTGTAAGAAAAATGGCTCGTACTGCACTATGCCCATCTGGACTCCCAGATGACAAGTCGGCCAGATGAGCAGCACATCCATCCTCTCTCCATTTCATTCCGCCATCTGGGACTTCAGGGCTATAAAACATGGAAAATATTAACAGTACAAAATAAAACTGCAACTTGTAGGGAGGGAAGGTGGGACTGCTTTGGTGCCGCAGATCAAAGAGGTAGAGGAGTAGCTGACAGCCCCTTATAAAACCAGGAAACAGGAAGCAGAGGGGAGGAGAAAACACTCTAGCAACACCCAGCTCAATAAAGTGCCAAGTTAACCCTGTAGTGCAGAGACTAACCTAAAAACAGCATTCACCAGTCCAGGTGCACCTTCCCTAATTGGTCAGGAGTACACCACATGCGCCACAATCCGATCGCTTGAGCCAAAATCCCGGGGTAATACAGGGAAAATCGGCGCAAAACGGAAAAATTCGGTTAACCCGTCACAAAAACGCGAATCGGGCCCTTAGTAAATGAACCCCATTAACTTGCATTCCCGCTGGAGTTCATCGAAAGTGCATTGTCCGACGATAATGCACTGTGCCGCCATTCACTAAGATTGTGCGCCCGATATCCTGCATGTGTCGCTTTCCCGCTCTGGTCCGACAGAGTTCACCATCTATTAAGTGGTGCATTGTCTTGCAACACAATTTGAAAGTTAAATCCCGCGTTCATTCCGAATTAGTCTGATCGTCGGACGGCACGGCCCACAATTTGTGTCGCATGGAAGCAGCGCAGCTGTGCCAAAAAACGATCGTGTGCGACACAATCCCAGTGCAGACACCTGTTAAATACTTGTTAAATAAAGTCGTGCAATCCCCAAAAAAGGCGAACAGTCCGACAAAAGTGCGATCCGCGACTCTTAGTAAATGAGCCCTATTATGCTATCTCTCCATGTACCTTTTTTAAAGGAGATGTCCAGTGACAATAAGTCCTGTTAACAGGATAGGGGTGACATGTTGTGACCAGACTACCCCTTTAAATGATGTAAATCTTTGCACTGGAGCCCATCAGCTTCTAGTTACGCCACTGCAGCCAGTGTAACAGAAAAACTTCTGAAAGTGATGTGTAAGACGAAGAACAAAACTTTTTTGGACGTATTGGGTAAGTTAAAGGGGATTCACAGAATTCACACAATTGGAGGAGCAAGTACTACAGTTACTATTCCTCGTACCCGATGCTCCACTGGAAGCTCCTCACAGATGAGGTGTTTGTAAATCCATAAATGTCTGTATAAATTGTCTACATAATGATTATCTAATACAGGGGTCCCCAAACTTTTTGCATAGGGGGCCGTTCACTGTCCCTCTCAGACCATTGGAGGGCCGGATAAATAGCGGTACATGTGACCGCATCCGTAATACACTGGGCCACCCCTCGATTAATTATTTAATATACTGCACCCCCTTGTGAACTATTTTATATATTGGCCCAATTAATTATTTATCAATTAATTATTAAATATACTGGGACGCCTCTCCATTAATTATTTCCCATGCTGCCCCCCCATTAATTACCAGACTGTCCCCCACCATTAGTTGTTTTATGTGTCCCCCCACCATTAGTTATTTTATATGTCCCCCGCCACCATTAGTTGTTTTATATGTCCCCCCACCATTAGTTGTTTTATATGTCCCCCCACCATTAATTATTTTATATGTCCCCCGCCACCATTAGTTATTTTATATAACCCCCCACCATTAGTTGTTTTATATGTCCCCCCGCATCATTAGTTGTTTTATATGCCCCCCATTAGTTGTTTTATATTTCTCCCCCCACCATTAGTTGTTTTATATGTCCCCCCACTAGTTACTTAATATACCCCCCCACTATTAGTTGTTTTATATGCCCCCCCACTAGTTACTTTATATACCCCCCCACTATTAGTTGTTTTATATGCCCCCCCACTAGTTACTTTATATACCCCCCCACTATTAGTTGTTTTATATGTCCCCCCACCATTAGTGATTTTATATGTCCCCCCCGCACCATTAGTTAATTTATATACCCCCCATCATTAGTTGTTTTATATGTTGCTCCCATAATGCATTGTTTCATATATTAGGGTCCCCCGGCCGGCACAATAATTTTACTGCTGTTTAAAAAAATTAAAAATCCTATACTCACCTCTGGCTCCTGCGTCTTCTTTCTTCTTGCGGCTGTCGGAGAGAAAAAGGTGCGCGGCTGCGTGATGACGTCATCACACGGCCGCGCATGCAGGTTCAAAGAGCGATGTGCGCCGGGGTGGTTTTCCGGCCACATCGCTCCACCTGCAATAATAGTGGACGGAGGACCCTGCCCGACTGCCGGTGGCCGCGGCCGGATGCGATGGGGGCCGCATAGAAACGGTCCGCGGGCCGCATGTGGCCCGCGGGCCGTAGTTTGGGGACCCCTGATCTAATACTTGCCACATTGAGTCTAGTGTATACAGGAGCTGCAGGTTGGGGGCTTTTCTTTTATAAATGGATGAAGCTCAAGGGCAAACAATGACCCTGTTGCTTGTCTTCCTGGTGTCCCTTGGGTTTATGTATTGTGAGACCTAGTGTGTGATAGGTTGTAGCTTTCAGACCCCTAGATACAGTAAAGAAGGGGGCACCATGTTGGTTGTGGCAGCTGGGGGCCTCCTTGCAATTTATTTCTCTATCCAAGGAGAACAGAAGGGTCAGAATCAGTGATAGTAATATGTAACTTGTCACTCACCTGGATACATTGCTGAGAGGTCATGTGACTGGCAGGTGCCTGGCGTGTGATTGGTCACTACCTGGCACCTGCTCAGCAACTGACCAACTGCCAGTCAGTATTTGGAGCGTCCACAGCGTCTCGTCTTCTGCGAGGAACGATTTGGGATTTCCTTCTTCTGAGCCACAGAGGGAATTATTTTTGTCTGTCTTGTCTTATCTGTTGTTCTGTGTCTGTGTGTATTTCTGTGTTTTTGTGCTTCTTTGTTGCTGTTTTTCTGTTTGATTGCAGGTGGCACTTTCCTCATCATCAGTTGGTAAGTCCTAGTCATATATATATACTATATACACACAGGACAGTATACGGACAATACACAGTGTATACACTATATACAGGGTAGTATACAGGCAGTACACAGTGTATACACTACACACAGGGCAGCATACGGGCAATACACAGTGTATACACTACACACAGGACAGTATACAGGGAATACACAGTGTATACACTACATACAGGACAGTATACGGGGAATACACAGTGTATACACTACACACAGGGCAGTATACGGGTAGTACCCAGTGTATACACTGCACACAGGAAAGTATACGGGCAGTACACAGTGTATACTCTACACACAGGACAGTATACGGCAATGTATATACTACCCACAGGACAGTATATGAGGTAGTATATAGGCAGTACACCATGTAAAGGTGCGGCCTCTGTAGACTCGCTGTTACACATGGGGATGGATACAGATATCTTGTACTGGATCCATCATTGATCTTCTTCCGCTTTGGGCAGCGTCTTCCCTGTTTTCTGGTCCCAGGATGACGGGTGATGGAGGGAGGACGTCCATTATCATCTATAACTGATATCACTCGGCCATTGAGGGTCATCCTTGGACACAAAACTAGGAAAACACTAAAAGTAACCAACAACATTATATATAAGAAGCCTTTTACTTATATTCCAGTATAAAATGCCTGACACATCTATGGTCCTGGAAACTGGATCAATCTATGGATCAATCTCCCTGATGGTTTCCATCCAATGAATAAGATTTATGCCATGTTTTCATTTTACCCCCAAAAATCTTGAAAATGGGTTTAAATAATAAGTCTAAGTTAAACTTTTATAGAGTTTTGCCATTATAGACACTAATCCCCTATGTACAGCATAAGTTACAAGCTCATGATTACTGGGGGTCCACCTGCTGGGACCCCCTATTATGTATCGTGTATAGTGCTGGTCCCTTCCTATAGTGAATAGACGCTGTATGGGCCTTCTAAGGCTCCTGGGCCTGGTTACATCTGCATTCTCCTCGCCCTTCTAGTTATACTCCTGATAACCTCCATATAATAGCTCCAGATCTTTTTTGTTTTAAGATTTTTATTACATTTTTCACTACAGTGAAAAAATAAGGTATACAAAATGGGCCTCAATACAGGAGTGTAGTAAATGTACAGACGTAGTAACAGATGCAATCACAGCTCCAGGTCTTTATCATGTTCCCTTCTCTTCAGGAGCCGCCATGTGGGGAGAAGATCTGGAGCGACTGCCGGAGGACGAGCAGGCCTATGATGTGTCGACAATGATGGCGTCGGCACTTCTGGCCTGCTCCACCAATGCTGTCAGTGTTACCTACATAATCTCTGTACTAAGCTTATCAGGAATAGAGAAATGTTTCATTTTATGTTACTTTGTTTTCTATTGTACTCTGATGTTTACTTTGTATTGTATCATCTTGTAAAACAGATTGAATAAAAAGGTTATAAAGTTCTATGTATAATATGTCCTGCAAATAATGGATAATATGGGCAGTTTCATCAGGGGACAGTTATAGCCTAAAACTCCCCTCATATGGAATAAACTGTGTATCCTTCATACGGCCGCCCCTGACTTTACTAGTGCGGGCACTGGGGGGGGGGGGGGGGGTATATATAATACATACTGCTGGGGGATAATGTATAGAAGGGGTGTGCAGGTTATACAGTATTAGGGGTATAAAGGGTGTATATGGATGGGGCACATTCTATTAACAGGGAACAGTGTGAATAATGGGGCACAAGGTAAATGTACAGGAATCAGGGGATTATATATTGTGGGAAAGGGTCCTGATGTGTCAATGTGGGCCAACACTGGACCAATATTCTGGTTTAAAGTAACTATAAAATGTACAATTTGTCTATGTTCTCTCCATTGACTCAACTCGTATACAGACATATGCGTTTCTATGTAAAAATATATAAGAACCCGGCGCTCAATTCTTGTGCAAAAAGATCACAATTTCTTTATTGAAACAACAGAAAGCAATCCACATCAATGTAATGTTTTGGTCTGGTGATCTTCCTCAGAAACGGATTGCTGGAGGGTAAAGAGAGAGAGATAGAAGAGACCGGTCTATGGCCATGGTGTATAGCCTCATATGGAATTGTGGTATGATGATCCCCATAGAAAACAAACGCTGCCTATGGCGGTCATCATACACAATTCCATATGAGGCTATACACCATGGCCATAGACCGGTCTCTTCATTCTTCCTCTCTTCACCCTCCAGCAATCCGTTTCTGAGAAAGGTAGCCAGACCGAAACATTAAGGGTCTTCCTACAGAGGAAAGTCCACAGGATAGGCCCTAACTTGCTGATCAGTGGGGTCTCAGTGCTGAGACCCCCTGCAGATTGTAAAAAACGAGGGGTCCGTCTGACCGCTTGTCGCTCCTCAGACTAATGGAGCAGATGGTCGTGCATGACCGTTCTGCTCCATTTACCTCTATGTAGCTGATGGAGATCGGTGAGCGCCACACTCGGCAATTTCTGTCAAAGCCATAGAGATTAATGAGTAGAAGGTCATGTGTGGCTGTCTGCCCCATTAATCCGACGGACCCCTTGTTTTCGCGATCTGCGGGGGTCTCAGCACTAGGGCCTAACTTTCCTTTGTGGGAAAACCCCTTTAATTTGACGTGGATTGCTTTCTGATGTTTCAATAAAAAAATTGTGATCTTTTTATACAACTGAGTGCCCAGTTAATATATATTTTGCTGAAAGGGATGGTACCCTACTCGTGCACCATTATCTCCATAGGAGTAACGTATATAAAGTTAAATGTGTGTATCTATGGGCACACAAACACACCTGTGGTTTCCATGATCCCTCTACGAACCAAGTGCCTGGGTCCCAAATTATTCCTATTCCTGCCCCAGGTTTGTGGCTCGGACAGTGTTTTGTAGTTTTATTGTCATGTGAAGGAACATCAGATGCCGATTACACACGGGTCACAAACCACACACCACCTGGTAGGTAGGATTATAATCAGCTGGTAGCATGTTATAGAAATATGATTTTAAAAAATACTGTACTTACTTTTATTTGTGCCCAATATGTCAATTCCAAGTTATTCCCAGTTGAATCTGTATGTAAATGAGGCAGTCCAATGTCATGACCTCAGCACCTGGAGAACTGTCATTCCTGCCTATGTACACCACTACCATCTCCATACATCACACAGGAGATTTGTCATGTAAGAAGCATGGGGCAGTACTGGGAGAAGACAGGAATGGTCCAGACAGGAACCTTGGTGTACAAAGTACCTCATTAGCATATTAAACTTAAATTATCTTGGGAATATCTGGTATAATGGATAGAAATTATAAAGCTTATTTGAAAATTAAAACATTCCTCGAGTCTACAACGTGCTAATAGAAGATAATAACGCTCGGTGGATGTGGTAGACATAGAAAAGAATGTATCTATATAACTTAATATAAATGGTGTATATATAATTGATGGACTTGGCAATCATCTAATTAACATACTATGGGACTTCCATCCAACAGCTGGGATCTGATGTTTCTATAAAGTTCCAATTTATATAATTATCAATTTTTTTAAATACCAGAATTTTATGTATTTTTTTTTCTAAACTAAAATAAGAAGTTTTATTGTAGCCTCCACCTCTATTCATCATGGAGCATATCCTGAGGACCGCCGAGGACCATGTAAGTGATACTACTGGGTCCTACATCACACTAGACCTAAGTGTAACTTGTCAGAGTTAGATTATACACAACCCATAGCACCTGCCCTGCCGAAAAGACACAAAGTGGATATTCACCAATCAGCCATGTTTCTGTATAAACCTGCCAATCAGTCAGGACACAATCACTGGGATCTCTGTTCTCTAGAAAACCCAGGCTACCCCTCCATGAGCCACCTGGGAGAGACCAATTCAGGAGATGTTAATAGGATCTCTAGGTTCTTTAATACCTGGAGCCCATGGCTGATCCTTAGAGCAGTTTTGTCCCCTTGTCTCATTGCATACATGGGGCCAAGGCTGGATGTGCCTGGGGTCAGTCATTGTCTTCAGGGGTCACAGGAGAAGGACCAGTGATGTCTAGATATTATTTATATCCTAAAATCCCTTCCACAAAATGTCAATCCTCATCCTTTATGGTAATAACTTTATACCCTGTACTAACCATGAAGTGTCCTCTGTCCAGTTCTTCAGGGATCTCCGGGAGGAAGAGTTCACCTTCGAGAAGGTGAGAACATGAGCTCAGATCTTTCCCGCTTCTTACACATATGTACATGTACACGTCTTCTTATGTTACATGTCATATTATACTGTCATCATAACAAGACGTCTATCACATGGAGGGGGGAGAGATGGGAACAAGCCATTACCTACTGTACACAAGACCAGAGACCCCTGAACATCAGTGTCTTATGTTATTATCATTTCCAAATATTTCTAGAGATTTATCTTAAGTTGCAGGAGAAGAAAATGACTAATAATTTATGATTTTTATATTTAATATTCTTATAACAGGCGAGAGCCATTGGACTGCGGATCCTTGAGAGCTATGTAAGTCCTTCCAGCAAACCCCCAGAACATACAACATAATATAATCCTCATATCATCACATGAATGTCTATAGCTGCTATTCCCAATGCTAGAAGGTGACACATTCACTTCACTGCCTGTTCTCCACTGAGGACAATGTGATACAATTATACAATGTACATCCAGTTACATATATAGCGCTCACATGTTCTGTAGCGCTGCACACAGAGACAACACTTACATTTACTTCTCTGTTCCTGTAATGGAAGAAAACCCAGAAATGTCATCATAGATGTGACTGTATCACAATGTAAAGACAGTGAGAACATACAAACTATGGAGATGCTGGACTTGGATGGATCAGATCCAGGATTCCTTATAATTAATACAATGTTTTCTCTTTACTTCTCCAAGGATGAAGACTCCAATGAAGATTCCCAGGACGGGGTAAGAGACTTATAAAATATAGACATAAATCTCACACACAATTCTCAGATTATTCCATCAAATTGACCATTTTCTGATCTATTGCAGCCGATCTACATGAAACTTGATGACGGCGTGAGGATCCTGGACGAGGAGTCAGCGATGGACACATCTGCAGAGGAGACTTCAGAAGAGCCTGAAGCGGAGACTTCAGAAGTACCTGAAGAAGATCCTGCAGAGGAGACTTCAGAAGAGCCTGAAGCTGAGACTTCAGAAGTACCTGAAGAAGAACCTGCAGAGGAGGCAGCAGAGGAGGAAGAGGAAACATCCTGCTGCACCGGGTCCTGCATCCCTGTAAGAAGGTTCATGGACAGAGTAAGGGCCAGGATCTCTATGCTCTTTAGGTAAGTTAAGGTACAGTAAGTATAACTTAGCACCAGTCATATTAAAACACATAAAAAATGTATTGTTAGCATATAGAATATATTAGGGGGTCTTATTGCATTGTTTAAAATTTCTGGGGAGCACATAAGAGTAAGACATTCAGCAAAATTCACCTTCATACATTCCTCCATTCCAGTGCTGTCAGTCCAGGCCTCTTCAGCTATTACAGGTAATTCATGAGCAGTCATGTGGCATCACTTCCGGTGCGATGGAGACCAGAATCAGCACTGAAATAGAGGAATAGTAATGATAACCTTTATCCATATAGCGCCATGCAGGGCTGGCTCCAGGTATAAGTAGGCCCCTGGAAACAGAGCGTCTGCGAGACCTTTTACTGTACTGTACCTCCCAAGTTTTGCAGCAGAGAAAGTGCCCCAAGGCAATATTATTCTATTCAACTGAATCCCTGGACACCTCTCTTGCCTCTAGTGGGCCCTCCAAGCAGCTCTGCGCCCCGGCACTTGCCCGGGTGTGCTGGCATTGGCCCCATCATATTCTGTAGCGCTTTACAAATCATAAAGTGTGAAGATAGGTAGAAAAAAATAATGCAACTCATTATAGGTCTCACTGCTCCCCAGAAATTTTGTATGAAGACGCTGTTAAGGTTAGGGTCACATAGTGTTTTTTTTTATACACCGGAAAAACTCCCTCCATATACATAGATATATACTGACAGACAGAGAAATACATTTCATGTACATACATACATACATACATACATACATGTTTCCATCCTGCTCCCTCCTGCTGAGCGACACTTACAATCAGTGGAAGCCAATAGAATCTTTAGGGGGGGCGGATGCAGCATTATGCGTCCTCCCTGCCTCCACTGAGCATACGCACAGGGAGTCCACAGTAACATCACTGGTTAAATATCCTGAACATCGGTAGCAGCCTATCACTGGCTTCTGACGATGTTCACGGCCCCCCTTCTGTCCCCGCATTCAGGGGGGAGGAGGAGGGACCAGGGGACGGATCTCACGGTATCGGCATACAGCGGGTATGTCCTAGCCATACATGGAGTCCTCCCGATATATCCTATCAATGTATGGCAAAAACACCATGCGAACCCAAACTAACTTTAAGATTGATATAGAATTAGAGGTTTTTCTGGCCTCCAAAACTATGTATGGTACGGGGCCACATTAGTATGTGACGTCATCATCGCAGCAAAGCTTTGTTTGAGCTTTTATTGATACTAACATTGTTTTGAGGCTTGAAAAATGGTCAAATATGAAATAAAAAGTATTATAGATACTATAGAATTAGAAGCATAATATAAAAGTGATAAGAATAATTTAGTAACTATAGAATATGATATATATGACAGTGTGATAGGGGCAATATATAAGAAGTAGATACAACCAGTAAGTATAGTAATAGAGTTAAATAGAAGAAAAATGTGTAAAAAAATTATTTAAAACGTTAGAAATAGGTGTAGAAAATAGATAAATATCACTGGTATAATAGATATTTAGATGATTAGTAAGAGCAATATGAAAAGAATACTCTAGGTTATAGTGATAAAAAGAATTAAAGGGGTTTTCCCATTTCAGAAAATTAAAGTTATTGTTTGTATTGTTATTACTTATATTTAGTAATAGTGATAGTGATACAGAAAGTATATTGGAAAATTGTAGAACTTTTTATAATACAAACAATAACATTGATTTGCTGAAATGGGAAAACCCCTTTAGGTTATTATGAAGAAGAAACATAGTATATTAGATATAGTTGTATGTAATAGTGATAGTATTATAGAAAATGTTATGGGTCATAAGTATAAGAATAATATAGATTATAGTTATTAGTATAGAAGAGAAAAAAGAAAAACCCTAAAGTTAAGTAAATTATAGTTTAAATGGGTTTTCTGGGCTATGGATAATATATATACACAACATAGGTCTTCAGTATCAGATTGGTGCAGCACCCAGCAACCCCACAGATCAGCCTTAGGCCCCATTCACACAAGCCGTGGGAGGACGTATATCTGGCCACAGGTTTGTGGACATATATACATCCCCATACACGTGTAGCACCAAACTATACATGGGAGTAGATAGAACATGCTTTATTTTTCCTCATGTTTGCGTCCGTGCGGCGCTATTTGCTATGGAGAGGGAAGAGGTGAGCAGCGTAATCCCTCCTCCTCTACAACGCGCTGACGTGTGCTCGCCCAGGTTCACATGATGAGTTTTCATTGTGTTTTCAAATCCAGTTCAAACGCGTCAGAAAAAACTCATCACCAAAAGCCAAAAAGGCAAATGTGTAAGTTATTTATATCAGTAACAATGGGGGTTTCTCCTTATCGTTGCTACTTACCCAACACTTAAGTGTTTGGTGACGAGTTTTTTCCACTGCGCTTACAATGTGTTTCAAAACACAAAGCAAACGCATCATGTAACCCCCAAGAATATAAAGGCCTCATATTATCATAATATTCAGCCCTAATATACAGAACCCCCAATTGCATTATATACATATTCCATATACAGCTCCCAGTTTAATTAAAATCCTGCCCCTATATACAGAACACCCCCATATAGAAGTAAATATGGCCTCTTATATACAGATTCCCCCAAGTTTCATTTTATAGAGCCCCCCACAGATTTAGATTCCCCCCAGTACAAATATACGCAGCTCCCCATGCACAGATTTCCCACATTTCCATTATATACAACTCCCATACACAGACCACTCCAGTTTTATTGTATACAGCTCCCCATACATAGACCCCCCAGTTCCAATATACACACCGTCTCATACACAGACCCCCATTACATTATATACAGACCCCATACACAGACCCCCATTACATTATATACAGCCTCCTATACATAGACCCCCCCCAGCTGCATTATATACAGACCCCATACACAGACCCCTCTTTACATTATATTCAGACCCCATACACCCTATAGACCCCTCCAATACTTTTATATACAGCTTCCCATACAAAGACCCCCCCTTTTATTATTATATACAGCTCCCCATACACAGACCCCCAGTTCCATAACATACAGACCCCATACACAGACCCCTCCAGTTCTATTATATACAAACCCCATACACAAACCCCTCTAAATACTATTCTATACAGCCTCCCATACATAGACCCTCCAGCTCCATTATATACAGACCCCATACACAGACCCCCATTACATATTCTATAAAGCTTCCCATACATAGACCCCCGTTTCATTATATGCAGCTGTATAAACCCCCCCCCCCCCCCCCATTACGTTATACACAGACCCCTCCAAATACTATTATATGCAGCTCCCCATACATAGACCCCCCAGTTCCATTATTTAAAGCTGTATAAACAGAAAACATTATAGATATTATAGTGTTAGATGTATAAAATAAAAGTGATATGAATAATTTAGTAATTACATATACTATAAGCTAGTAATAGAATATAAAATGTATGACATAGTGTGTTAAGGGCAAGATATAAGATAAACCCTAGATAAGCAGTAGATACAACTAGTAAGTATAGTAGTACTGTATAGTGAAATACAAGAAAAATGTGAGAAAAAAAATTAGAAATAGGAAATATAAATATGACTGGTATAAGAGATATCTCGTTAAGATAAATAAGATATCAATATGCTAAGAATAACATAGGTATAGTAATAAGATATAAATTAAGTTATTATGAAGTAGATATAACGTGTAGTAGATAAAGTAGTATGTAATAGTCATACAAAGTATTATAGAAAATGTTAGGAACAAAACATATAAGAATTATACAGATCAGTGATGGCAAACCTTTTAGAGATCGAGTGCCCAAAATGAGACCCAAAAACCATTAGCTTTTCCCAAAGTGCCAACACAGTAATTTAGGCAGCAACAAACTTATTGCTACCAGAATCTTTGAGCTCCAATCCGACACCTTTTCACTCTTCGGATAGGACCAAGCAGCACAAGATGGGTCACTTTAAAATAGCAGGGCACTACTTGGACTGCTTGAGACTGCAGGAAGATGCCATGTCTGGCAAACTCCATGCCTGGGAGACAGCCGTGTGCCCACAGAGATGCCTTCGTGTGCCATCTCTGGCACCAGTGCCATAGGTTCGCCACCACTGATATAGATCATAGTGATAAGTATAGAAGAAAAAAATAAAAACCCTAAAGTTAAGTAAATTGTAGTTCAAATGGGTTTTCTGGGCTATGGATAACATATATATGAAATATGGGTCCTCAATATCAGATTGGGGCAGCACCCAGCACCCCCACATATCAGCTGTACTCAGCAGCTGATAGACAGAGAATGGGAAATCATAGGATCAGTCATCAGTATTTGTAGCTCAGAAAACTCTTTTAAAGGGAACCTGTCAGCAGTGATAGTGTGTATGATAAGAATAATATAGAGAGAGATATAAGGTAGATAAGAATTATATAAGAATAATATAGTTATAGAAGAATAAGTTAGATATAAGATAACGCACTGTATAAGGTCGGCTGTACACATCTGTGGTCGGTCTGTGAAAAATAGACAGTACGCTGAAGGGATTCCCTGAGCACATTGCAGAGGAGGTGACTTTGTGCATTGTAGTCATATGTGATGAAGGGAGTCCCATCCCCTGGACTGTGCTACATCCTGAAATCCATCCAATGTATAGTCCGATTTTCATGGACCGTCCACGTGTGCAGCCGGCCTGAGTGTGACAGGGCCCCATCCAGCGTTATCACTGCAGTGAACCAGGGAGCAGCCGATCGCCAGCTCTTGGGGTCAGGAAGGAATTTTTTCCCCCTCACATGGGGGTTATTTTCACCTTCCTCTGGTTCACACCTTTTTATGCAGTAAATCCTATAATTTACACTGGATGGTTCAAAATTAAAACAAAACAAAAAATTACAGTAATAAAAACTAATTGTAATTTATTCATTGTGTCTGTGTCTTCCTTACTGTGTGGTGTCCTTCATTATAGACCCCCGGACCCCTCTGCTGTCATCAATAAAATCATAAAAATCATAAAGATGTAAGGTATCAAAATGCTGCACTTACCAAAATGCCCAATATATCAAAATCTAAGGCCCCTTCCACACTCGCGTTGCATTTCACGTCAGAGTTTGATCAGGGTGCGATCAGGGTTTGGTCAGTGAAAAACGCACATTTTGCATCAGAGTGCAATCAGTTTTCAGTCAGAGTTTGTTCTATGGCAATTGATGCGTGAAAAACGCATTGCATTTGCATTGCACTGGCATGTGTCTCAGAGTGCAATGCGTTTTTGATGCATCTCCATAGACTTGTATAGTGGGTTTTTCACGCACGTGACTTGCAAGTAGATCATGTCGAGATTTAAACGCGCGTTAAAAAAAATTCGAGTGTGTGCGTGAAAAAAAATGCAAGTCTGAAAAGACCCATTGGTTACAATGGGTCAGAGTGCAATGCAAGTTCTGCGCGTCAAAAGCACGCGCAGAAAACGCACGTGAAAAACGCAAGTGTGAAAGGGGCCTAAGAATTATCCCATGCTGCCGAGCTGTCATGAAAAAAGACACATACAAATTTCCAATTGCTGTTTTTTTTTTTTTTTTTGCCATTTTGCCACAGATAAAATTTTGAACAAATGGGTGTCAAAAAATGGCAATACAGCATAAAAAAATTCCAAAAGTTCATTTTCAAAGTACATTTTGTATTCCTGTGACCATACCTACCCAAAGAATAAATGGGAAGTGTCATTTGGACCGTAAAGTTAAAGCCACAAAAACTAAACCTGTAAGAAAAAATGTCGCAAATACGTTTTCCCTGTCAATTTCAAAGTAATTGGAATTTTATTCAACGTTTTCGCTGCAAAGCAAAGAATATCTGGTGCCATTACGATCGGTGCAATTTGTTTCATACGTATCTGTAAATACAAAAATAGAAGAAGTTATGGCTTTTGTAACGTGGGGAATGGAAAAACACATAAGAGATGTTGTGTCACAAGGTAATATGGGTAATATATCTGGTTATATACAGGTCAGGGCTTAATATATGTACACAACAGTATTGGGAGTCAAGCACAAATAGTGTCTAGCTAATGACCCCCATACATTTCTATTGTACATGGTCACGGTGAATGTCATGGTAACTACCAGCGTCGGTCTGGCCCGCCGGGGGACCGGTGAATCCCCTGGTGGGCCCCGACACCTGCCATCATGTTTGGGGCCTCCCTTCTTATCCATAGGAGGCCCCTGCCGGCGATCGCAATAGAACTCAATGCGGCCAGGAACCGGGCGCTTGAATTCTATTACGGCCGCTAACACTGACTGGCATTGTTACCTGCCGTCTGTGTAAGTGATACGTGGCCGGGAGAATTTCCCAGCGCACGCCGCACTCTGCCCCTGGATACGCGGCAGCATCATCACGCTGCTGCGCATCTCTTGCCAGTCTGCGCGGGCGGCTGCAGCAGAAGCAAGAAGAAGGGAGCAAGGACGTGTCAGCGATAGGTGGGTAAGTTACTGTTTTTTTTATTTGAATGCCGAGGTGAAGGGGGCAGTACAGAAAATGCTGGGGACCTCCTGTATCGAAAATGCAAGGGGGAAGGGCAGGATACAAAATGTAGTGTCAGGGGGCCCAGTATGGAAAGTACAGATGGGAGGGGGACAGCATGAAAAATACAGAGGGACCAGGGAGGGGGAAGGGGCCCAGTATAAAAAATGCAGGATGGAAGTTGCAAAGGGTGAGGGGGAAGTAGTCAACATGCAGGGGAACAAGAGGTGGATTATTCCAGTAAAGTAAAACAGGTGGGAAGTAATGGGGCGCAGTTTCAAAAATACATGGTGACAGAGGAGGGGGGTATGGAAAATACAGGGGGACTGTGGGGGGGCAGGATGGAAAATGCAAAGTGAAGGAGCAATACTGGGAGAGGGGGGATTAGTCCAGTAAGGAAAATAGCTGTGGGAAGAGATGCGGAGGGGCAGTATGGAAAATACAGGGAGACCGGGGATGGGGTATTCAGGAACACACAGTGTGGGCAGTATAGAAAATACTGAAGGAAGAAAGGTGCCCAGGATTAAAAATACAGTGAGGAAGAGGGCACAGTAAATAAATTGCAAAGGGGTGGGGGACAATAAATAAAATGTAAGGGGCAGTATATGTAAACTAAACAATAAACCTCTTTGCCTGTTGCATCGTTTTTACATTAAATTTTTGCTCCCCAGCCTCAAAAAGCTATAACTTTTTCATTTTTCCGTGTACAGAGCTGTGCGAGGGCTTATTTTCTGCATAATGAATTTTATCAGAGACGTTAATTATTATTCCATGCCATGTACGGGGTAGAGCAGGAAGGGTACTTGTCTCAGTTCGGCGCACACAGATAGGGGACATACACAAGATGAATCCAAAAAAGGGGGTATTTTATTTTGTATCTCTGGAACACAACGCGTTTCGGAGTCTACAATGACTCCTTTATCAAGTGGATAGATACTGGGGGAACATAAAAAAGGGTTTTGGGGAGGGGAGAAGTACATATATAGTACAGAAAGTTGGTAAAAATGAATTATTTGTGTTTTAAAAGAACTCTATGCAAACACAAATGAATAAAAACAGTAATATGAGTGGTAATAGATGCATAAAACAAATTAAGAATACGTAAATTCATCTATTATTACAAAATTGAATACATGATTGAGTACTAATTGTGCGTGATTAAAATAATGAATAAATAGATAAATGAATAATTCAATACATAGTTCAATGCATGGTACATGAGACAGGTTCGTATATAATGAAACCTATATGCTCTTAATGTAAATCACTGAGTAAACTTGAATAATATAATGCATATATAAATAAACTAATTGAATAATTAAATAAATAAATAAATGTAGCTATGGCACAAGTGGACAGTCTGTTATTTATATATAAATTAAACTGTAAAGCCTCTATATTTTGATGTAAATAGCATAAATGAGTTAGCGGTGGCTTATGGGAAGCGAAATTAAATGAATAAATAGATGGATGAGCAGATATAATTAACATAGGGAGAGCGTGAGAGCTTACATGCACCGCGGGTGAAGGACCGATTCCCCGAAGCTGTCAGGCAGCGTTGGCTTTGTTGTTAAATATAGATGCCGACTAGAGATGAGCGAACATGCTCGTCCGAGCTTGATGCTCGGTCGAGCATTAGGGTACTCGAAACTGCTCGTTGCTCGGACGAATACTTCGCCCGCTCGAGAAAATGGCAGCTCCCGCCGTTTTGCTTTTTGGCGGCCAGAAACAGAGCCAATCACAAGCCAGGAGACTCTGCACTCCACCCAGCATGACGTGGTACCCTTACACGTCGATAGCAGTGGTTGGCTGGCCAGATCAGGTGACCCTGGGATAGACTAGCCGCTGGCCGCGCTGCTCGGATCATTCTGTCTCTGGATGCCGCTAGGGAGAGAGCTGCTGCTGGTCAGGGAAAGCGTTAGGGTGTTCTATTAGCTTACTGTTAGGCAGGAGTGATTCTCAAAGAACCCAACAGCCCTTCTTAGGGCTACAATAACGTTCTACTTTTTTTATTTTAATTTGCATCTTTTACCATTTTGTGAGGAATTAGCAGGGGGACTTGCTACCGTTGTGTTTAGCTCTTAGTGGCACACATATCCATAGCAAAGACCGAAGTGGGAAAATTCAGTAGGGGTTGGATTTCTATTAGGCAATAACTCAGTGTCATCTCATCTGGCATAGTAGTGTGCTTCCTTTGATACTTGGCTAGAAAATAGCCATAGGAGAATACAAACAGCTTCTTGAAGCCTACAGTAGCGTTCTATATATTTGATTTCTGGTTGATCTGCTGGTGGCTTTAGTTTCTGCAGTGCATGTACTTGCCAATTCTGAGCAATTTGTAGTGAGACTTGCGACCGCTGTGTTCTGCGCTTAGTGGCGCACATATCCATAGCAAAGGCTGAAGTGGGAAAATTCAGTAGGGGTTGGATTTCTATTAGGCACTAACTCAGTGTCATCTCATCTGGCATAGTAGTGTGCTTCCTTTGATACTTGGCTAGAAAATAGCCATAGGAGAATACAAATAGCTTCTTGAAGCCTACAGTAGCGTTCTATATATTTGATTTCTGGTTGATCTGCTGGTGGCTGTAGTTTCTGCAGTGCATGTACTTGCCAATTCTGAGCAATTTGTAGTGAGACTTGCGACCGCTGTGTTCTGCGCTTAGTGGCGCACATATCCATAGCAAAGGCTGAAGTGGCAAAATTCAGTAGGGGTTGGATTTCTATTAGGCACTAACTCAGTGTCATCTCATCTGGCATAGTAGTGTGCTTCCTTTGATACTTGGCTAGAAAATAGCCATAGCAATAGGATAGGATTGTTTGGTTCTAAAAACTCAAAAAAAAACAAAAAACACAAAAAAAAACAAAAAACACAAAAAACACAAGTAAAAAAAAAAAAAAAGTTATAACTCTCATTTTAAAAATGTTTAACCCCAGGGCTAGGGGTAGAGGACGAGGGCGGGGACGTGGGCGTCCAACTACTGCAGGGGTCAGAGGCCGTGGTCCTGGGCGGGGTGAGACACCACCTGCTGATGAGGGAGCAGGGGAACGCCGCAGAGCTACACTCCCTAGGTTCATGTCTGAAGTTACTGGGACTCGTGGTAGAGCACTGTTGAGGCCAGAACAGTGCGAACAGGTGATGTCGTGGATTGCTGACAATGCTTCGAGCAATTTGTCCACCACCAGTCAGTCTTCCACGCAGTCCACCCATGTCACCGAAATCCCCACTCCTCCAGCTCCTGCACCTCAGCCTCCTCCCCCCCAGTCTGCCCCCTCCCAGGAAAATTTGCCATTTGAACCGGCATACTCTGAGGAACTGTTTTCTGGACCCTTCCCACAGTCACAAACCACTTGTCCGGTTGCTGCTGAGCAATTTTCCGATGCCCAGGTTTTCCACCAGTCACAGTCTGTGGGTGATGATGACCTTCTTGACGTAGTGGAAGTGTGTAAAGAGGTGTCCGACGATGAGGAGACACGGTTGTCAGACAGTGGGGAAGTTGTTGTCAGGGCAGGAAGTCCGAGGGGGGAGCAGACTGAGGGATCGGAGGATGATGAGGTGACAGACCCAAGCTGGGTTGAGAGGCCGGGTGAACACAGTGCTTCTGAGACGGAGGAGAGTCCTCGACCTGAACAGGTTGGAAGAGGCAGTGGTGGGGCCAGACGGAGAGGCAGGGCCAGAGCTGGTGCATCAGCGCCACTGTCAACTAGTGAAGCTCCCGTGGTGAGGGCTCTTGCGGCGAGGGCTAGATCTTCAGAAGTGTGGAGGTTCTTTAAGGAAACACCGGATGACCGACGGACTGTGGTGTGCAACATTTGCCAAACCAGGCTCAGCAGGGGTTCCACCACTACTAGCTTAACTACCACCAGTATGCGCAGGCATATGAATGCTAAGCACCCCACTCAGTGGCAACAAGCCCGTTCACCTCCGGCCGTGCACACCACTGCTCCTTCCCCTGTGTCAGCTGCTAGTCAGCCCCCTGCCCAGGACCCTGCCACAAAAACCCCATCGTCGCCTCCACGATCCTCCACAGCATCCACCAGCGTTCAGCTCTCCATACCCCAGACGCTGGAGCGGAAACGCAAATATAGTGCAACCCACCCGCACGCCCAAGCCCTTAATGTGCACATCTCCAGATTGCTTAGCCTGGAGATGCTGCCCTATAGGCTAGTAGAGACCGAGGCCTTTCGCAACCTCATGGCGGCGGCCGCCCCTCGGTATTCGGTCCCCAGCCGCCACTACTTTTCCCGATGTGCCGTCCCAGCCCTGCACCAGCACGTGTCAGACAACATCATCCGTGCCCTGACCAACGCCGTTTCTGACAAGGTCCACCTGACCACGGATACGTGGACGAGTGCTGCCGGGCAGGGCCACTATATATCGCTGACGGCACATTGGGTTAACTTGGTGGAGGCTGGGACCGAGTCTGACCCTGGGGCTGCTCATATACTGCCGACGCCGAGGATTGCGGGGCCTACCTCGGTCCAGGTGTTTCAGGCCTACTATGCCTCCTCCTCCTCCCACCCCTCCTCCACCTCCTCCTCCGAACTACCATCCGTGGGCACGGCGCCATCAGTCGGTAGCTCTAGGCACAGCAGCAGTGCCGTCGCTAAGCGACAGCAGGCGGTGCTCAAACTGCTGAGCCTAGGCGACAAAAGGCACACCGCCCAAGAGCTATTACAGGGCATCACGGCGCAGACTGATCTGTGGCTGGCACCGCTGAACCTCAAGCCGGGAATGGTTGTGTGTGACAACGGCCGTAACCTGGTGGCGGCTCTGCAACTCGGCAGACTGACACATGTGCCATGCCTGGCCCATGTGTTAAATCTGATAGTGCAGCGTTTCCTCAAGACATACCCCAATCTGTCTGATTTGCTCACGAAGGTGCGCCGCATCTGTGCGCATTTCAGGAAGTCCAGCCCAGATGCTGCCACTCTCAGGGCAGCGCAGCGCCGCCTCCAACTGCCCGCTCACCGACTGTTGTGCGACGTGCCCACGAGGTGGAATTCAACACTGACCATGTTATCCAGAGTTTACCAGCAGCGCAGAGCGATTGTAGACTGCCAGATGTCAACTTCCACCAGAACTGGTAGTCAGGTCAGTCAGCTTCCTCAAGTCTACAATGAGGAGTGGACGTGGATGTCTGATATCTGTCAGGTGCTGAGTAACTTTGAGGAGTCAACACAGATGGTCAGTGGCGATGCCGCCATCATCAGCCTCACCATCCCGCTGCTTGGCCTGTTGAAAAACTCTCTGGTCAGCATGAAGTCGGAAGCTTTGCGCTCGTCACAAGAGACGGGGGAAGAATATTCCCTTGTTGATAGCCAAAGCACCCTGAGGTCTGTTTCTCAGCGCATATCGGAGGAGGTGGAGGTGGAGGAGGATGAGGAGGAAGAGGAGGAGAATGTTGGCGAGACACAAGAGGGGACCATTGTTGAGTCCTTCACTGTTCAGCGTGTATGGGCAGAAGAAGAGGAGTTGGAGGAGTTGGAGGAGGAGGAAATGGACAGTCAGGCCAGTGAGGGGAGTGAATTCTTACGCGTTGGTACTCTGGCGCATATGGCAGATTTCATGCTAGGCTGCCTATCCCGTGACCCTCGCGTTCAAAGAATTTATTCCAGCACCGATTACTGGGTGTTCACTCTCCTGGACCCACGGTACAAGCAAAATCTTTCCACTCTCATCCCTGCAGAGGAAAGGAGTGTGAGAATGCATGAATACCAGCAGGCCCTGGTGCACAAGCTGAAACAGTATTTCCCTTCTGACAGCGGTAGCGGCAGAGTGCGTAGTTCTGCGGGACAAGTAGCGAGGGAGAGTAGGCGAGCAGGCAGCTTGTCCAGCACTGGCAAGGGTACGCTTTACAAGGCTTTTGCCAGCTTTATGTCACCCCAGCAAGACACTGTCACCTGTCCCCAGTCTCGGCAGAGTAGGGCTGATCTTTACAGAAAGATGGTGAGGGAGTACGTAGCTGACCATACCATCGTCCTAAATGATCACACAGCTCCCTACAACTACTGGGTTTCAAAGCTGGACATGTGGCACGAACTGGCGCTGTACGCCTTGGAGGTTCTTGCCTGCCCTGCCGCTAGCGTCTTGTCCGAGCGGGTTTTCAGTGCAGCTGGTGGCATCATCACCGATAAGCGTACACGCCTGTCGACTGACAGCGCTGACAGGCTGACGCTTATTAAAATGAATAAAGGCTGGATTTCTCAGAATTTCCAATCTCCACCAGGTGAAGGAAGCTCAACCTGAATAATTGATCCACTCCTCCTCCTCATTTTCCTCCTTCTCCTCCTCTTTGTACAGTAAAGCAGAGGAAAATGGCTATTTTTTGACAGGGCCCACTGGCTCTTGCTATAGTACTTCATGCATTTAATTTTTCTGGAGGGCCACCTACCCGGTCCTCTGTTTGAAACAATTTTTGTGAGTGCCACATACAGGCACTCAATCTATTCCATTTTACTGGAGGGCCACCTACCTGCTCCTCTGGTTTGAAACATTTTTGGGACTGCCACATACAGGCACTCAATCTATTCCATTTTACTGGAGGGCCACCTACCTGCTCCTCTGGTTTGAAAAATGTTTGGGACTGCCACATACAGGCACTCAATCTATTCCATTTTACTGGAGGGCCACCTACCTGCTCCTCTGGTTTGAACAATTTTTGGGACTGCCACATACAGGCACTCAATCTATTCCATTTTACTGGAGGGCCACCTACCTGCTCCTCTGGTTTGAAACATTTTTGGGACTGCCACATACAGGCACTCAATCTATTCCATTTTACTGGAGGGCCACCTACCTGCTCCTCTGGTTTGAAACATTTTTGGGACTGCCACATACAGGCACTATCCAAATTAAATTGTCTCCATAGCAGCCTCCACACGTTGTCTCCATTGCTACCTCCAAAAGTCGTCCATATAGCTGCCTCCATACATCGTCCCTTTATCAAACGAGGTGTGTCAGGCAGAAATTTGGGTTGTTTTCATGGATTCCACATCAAAGTTGTTAACTTTGTCGCCACCCTGCTGTGTTATCCACAAAATATACTGGCAAACTTTTACCATTTAGGGATATTATTTCAGCGCTTCTTGCGCATCTGTTTACATTCCCCTCACCCGGCATATCCTAAACTTATAAGAACGCTACTACACTTGATCTTATACAAAAGGTTCTTAGAAGTGCTGTTTGGGGAGTAGCCTAGAAACAGGGGCTTGGATTGGCGAAAGCTCGCCTGGCTGCAGAGCGCCAGCTCCATCACAAGATCCAACTAACATAGTTGCAGCACCTTTAATCTACTACTAGTTCACTGCCTCCATAATAATAATAATCTTTATTTATATAGCGTCATCATATTCTGCAGCGCTTTACAAATCATAGGAAACAAATACAAATGTAATGTAACAGAGCACAACATTTGTATGGAACAACAGGAGTGAGGTCCCTGCTCGCCAGAGCTTACGGATTATGAAGATGATGGGGTAACACGAGGTAAAAGAATATTTAATGGTCAAGCCATTCTTCTTAGGGAATAGAAAAAAATATAATAAATGGAATTGCTGTCGCTTGAAACACTCAGCCGTCATCTTATATACCAGGTCCAGGGTGAATGGGACTGCAGAGAAGTCTGGTGCCTGTTGGTTGCTGGATAACAGATGGGAGGACGACACAGGACGGGTTAGTAGAAGAGTTAAAACTTCATGCAGTTAATGAGTGTTATAGGCTTGCCTAAAGAAATGGGTTTTAAGAGCACGTTTGAAACTTTGGAGGTTAGGTATTAGTCTGATAGTCCGGGGCAGAGCATTCCATAGAATTGGTGCAGCTCTAGAGAAGTCTTGGAGACGCGAGTGGGAGGTCCGCACTAGGGTAGAGGTTAATCTAAGATCACTGGCGGATCTAAGAGCACGGGTTGGGCGATAGACTGAGATAAGAGAGGAGAGGTAGGGGGGTGCAGCATTATACAGAGCTTTATGGATGAGGGTTATTATTATTTTAAACTATTCGAAAGGAGACTGGCAGCAAGTGCAGCGACTGGCATGAACTGTAAGCATACATGGTCCCCTTATCAAACGAGCTGTGTCAGGCAGAATTTGGGGTTGTTTTCATGGCTTCCATGTTAACTTTGTCGCCACCCTGCTGTGTAATCCACAAAATATACTGGCAAACTTTTATCATGTAGCGATATTATTTGAGCGCTTCTTGCTCACCTCCTTTGGTTCCTCTCTGCCACCCATTGGTTTGAAGCCTGAGTCCATTTAGGGTATGTCGCCATGACACTCTCTAGCCTGCTGCCGCTGCCTCTGCATGCCGTCCCCTATAGTGTCAGGGTCAATTATTGGATGTTTTAGATGCTATCTAGCTTCATTCTGTCACTCTGTCATGGCCATGCTGTTGCCCATAATTTTGGCATAATGGTGCGATTAGGCAGCCTCAGAGGCATCCATGCATGCTGCCCCTGCTGTTTCCTGTCCATTTCCGTGGTGTTTCCATCCTTTTCTGAGGTTCCCAGGTGTTTGGCCAAGCTTCCCTGTGCAGAGCCTTGGTCCCCTTGAAAAATGCTCGAGTCTCCCATTGACTTCAATGGGGTTCGTTATTCGAGACGAGCACTCGAGCATCGGGAAAAGTTCGTCTCGAATAACGAGTACCCGAGCATTTTAGTGTTCGCTCATCTCTAGTCATTACCCATAAAAACCAAGCATTTATAAGGCACAATATCCCCCAAGCGGTCAGATCCATATGTCTCATTACTACTCAGACGAACGAGATTCTCTGATCATCATGTCAGCTGGATGGTGATGTGTAGGTGTGGACCTGACAGCAGTGGAAGCCTAATATCAGCAGAACCACCATTGAGAGGTTTAGTTGTTGCACCATTACTGCAATGCCATTGTTATGGGCTTCATAATATCTGGGAGCCGTTGTATTGAGCCAAATATTTATTCATCTAAGAGAACATAACCAAAAGAGAAGAAACTGGAAACTACATCCTCTACTGCCAAAATTAGGTGTACAAAGGAACCCCAGGTAATGACATGCTATGTGATGGTGCACTTATTAATCTAAACCCAGGTTATTCTCTCCCGCTGGACTGGGTTTGGGCCAATAAGTCGTCACATTATCCCTGCTAAAGCGAAGAGTAGTTCGTCATGGACACACAACACATCCGTTCATACAAATGAGGGAATCCACCCCAGGTCTGTAGCAGGTCATTACAGGTAGTCCCAAGGTTATGTACTCAAGTTGAATTTGTATGCAAATCGGAACTTTATATTTTATAATTGTAGCTCCAGACAATTTTTTTTAGATTTTCAAAATGTTTGCTGTAATGGGACCAAGAACTATCAATATAGCTTCATTAGACTCCTTACAGCTGATCATTGCAGTCTGGGGCCATAGTAAAGCATCCAGAGAGCTTCACCAGAGGTCACGGTGGGCAGAGGGGTCTGTCTGTAAGTCAGGTGTCCTTAAGTAGGGGACCACCTGTACTGACAGTAAATGCAGGTGTCAGCTAAAGCCAAAAGTCAGTCAGGAATGACACAAGTTACTTTTATGCAAAGTAAATAAAAAAAATTTAGCAACTGCCCATTAACATAGAGCAGGTTCAATAAAACCCCAATCCTAGTCAGGGACATCCCCTTTAACCTCCATGAAGACTCCAATGAACAAGACTTTATAAGGTCCATCATAAACACCAAGTTCATCTGATAACTTGTACACAAAATCATATACTCCAGATAATCTAGTAACAGAAACCCCACAACAGTACAGGATGTGCTCTCTGACCTTCCTTAGGGCCTGTTACATAGGGTCATACAGCAGCCACATACATCTTACCTCCGTGCAGGCTGGAAGACTAGTGAAGGGCTACAGGAGGGGTAGGGGGTTTATATTTGCCACTGCAGCCAATGAAGGAGATCTGCATAATCAAGAGGGTGTGGCCGGAACATCATAGGGAGGAGACAAGACCAGTGACATCACTGGAGAGTGGGAATGAGGCCGCGTTCACACGGGGAGTTTCAGTTTTGATGCATTTATAAAGACGTGCCTGTTAAATGCATGTGGGAAGCAGTTTCCTTAGGCCAGTGACACATTTGTAAAACCGCAGTCATCTCCTCCCTGCTGTTTGTGCATGAAATCACATGAATTTTGAAAAATGCAGACAAAAAAATTGCAGGGGAGAAAACGCCAAGAGACACTTAAGTTCGCAACTGCATTTTGGCTTCGGTTTTGCTACAAAAAATTGTACCGTGTATACTGGAGTATAAGCAGTTTTTCAGCACAATTTACTTGAGTATATAAAGTATATTCCGGCGTATAAGACGACCTGGTGTATAAGACGACCCCCCTACTTTCCTGTTTAAAATATAGAGTTTAAGATATATTCGCCGTATAAGACTACCCCTTTTCCAACGCATACAAAACACAGGTAAAAATTTTTTAAAAAAACAGATTTGAATTTAACATGGTCCTTTTTTTAATTTAAATTCTTATGACATGCAGGTATATAGCAGGAAAACTGTCGCTCATAAACATAAGGCATAAAACAACATAAGATTACCATCGTCCATTTTACTGTAAATGTTACCATACTGTACCTTACATTTTTATTTTATTAAATATTCCATGCCATGTACTCAGAAAAATTGAAAATGGTGAAAAAACGCATTTGCGCCATTTTCTTGTGGGCTTGGATATTCCGTCTATCACTGAGCGCCCCAAATGACATGTCTACTTTATTCTTTGGGTCGGTACGATTAAGGGGATACCAAATTTGTATAGGTTTTATAATGTTTTCATACATTTACAAAAATGAAAACCTCCTGTACAAAAATTATTTTTTTTATTTTGCCAACTTCTGGCGCTAATAACTTTTTTATACTTTGGTGTACGGAGCTCTGGGTGGTGTCTTTTTTTGCGAAATTTGATAATATTTTCAATGATATCATTTTTAGGACTGTACGACCTTTTGATCACTTTTTATAGATTTTTTTATATTTTTCAAAATGGCAAAAAAGGGCCATTTTCGACTTTGGGCGCTATTTTCCGTTACGTGGTTAAACGCATTGAAAAACCGTTATCATATTTTGATAGATCGGGCATTTTTGGACGAGTTGATACCTAATGTGTTTATGATTTTTACTGTTTATTTATATTTATGTCAGTTCTAGGGAAGGGGGTGATTTGAAATTTTAGGTTTTTTTATTATCATTTTTTTTTACATTTTTTTATTTTTATTTATACTATTTTTCAGACTCCCTAGGGTACTTTAACCCTAGGTTGTCTGATCGATCCTACCATATACTGCCATACTACAGTATGGCAGTATATGGGGATTTTCCTCCTCATTCAGTACAATGTGCTATCAGCACATTGTAATGAAGGGGTTACAACGAAATAGCCTCAGGTCTTCGGAAGACCCGAGGCTACCATGGAGATGGATCACCGCCCCCGATGACGTCACGGGGAGCGGCGACCCCAGGTAAGATGGCGGCGCCCATGCGCCGCTATCTTTTTGAGGCTGCCGGCAGCTTTGCCGGCAGCCCACGCTGTAAAGACACCCGCGATCGGTGCTAGCACTGCTCGCGGGTGTTACCGGTAAGCCTTTGCTGCAATATGCAGCAAAGACTTACCGGCTATGGAGAGGGCTCAGCCCGTGAGCCCTCTCCATGCAGCGCGACCCGACCGCCGCCGTGAATACACGGCGGGCGGTCGGGATTACCGGCGTATAAGACGACCCCAGAGAAGACAGAAGATTTTTTTTGTCTTCAAAAGTCGTCTTATACGCCGGAATATACGGTAATTTAATACCATGTTTGGATGGATAGATTAGCAAATGTATGTTTTTTTTATCATTTAACTGGTCCATTTAATTTAAAAAAAAACAGATACGTTGCTTTCTGTTAGGACGATGTCACAACGGACATTTTGGCTGCATTTGCGTACGCAGACCAAGCCGCACCCACTAGGGCAGGCCGTGGCCAGATCGCATTGGCGTTTTCTGGAACGAAAATGCAAAACACCGGGGGCTCGTTCCCGATTGCAAACGTTTTCATAGAAACGCCGATGCGATCGGGCCACGGCCCGCCCTGGTGGGTGCGGCTTGGTCTGCGTTTGCAAACTCAGGCAAAACGTCCGATGTGATAGCGCACTTAGTTCTCATTATTTCATAGCCATCCGTTTTTCTTTCCCCTCAAATAATGGAAGGTCTAACGGAAGATGTAAAACAGATACTAACAGACATTATTGCAAGTCTGTTAAAAAAAACAAACGGGCACGGTCATATGTTGCGTTTTGAAACGCATAACTGGTGATTTGCCTAAATACTTTACTGTTAACATTAGAGTTTACAAAAACGCAATGTATACGTGATGTTAATGCATGTGTATTAACATTGTTAACATTGCATTTAAATTGTGTTTTGTAAATGCAAATGTTAACAGTAATGTAATTAGGCAAATCACCTCTCCTCAGCTGTAGTAATGTGTATGAAAACGCAACGTGTGACTGCACCTTTAAGCCAAAAAAAAATGCAACGTGAAAACCTGCACCAGTTCCTGGTGGGAACTGACCCTTATTATCTCCTTACTGACAACTATAGCGATGCATCTACCTTCATTTGCATCACAGTTTAAACTCCAAATTTTTTTGACTAAACTCTCTCACTTTTGTCAATTTGGCAAGAAACCCAGGAGGTGGCCTTTGTCTCCGACATTGAACCCGTCTCATGGATATGATGGAATTGTACAAGTCAGTGACCAGAAACTAAGACACTATAGCCATAGATCCATATGTGGAATAAAAACCTGTCTTTGAGTGTCCAGCTTTTGGCACAGGCTGCATGATTACAAATAGACTTGAATTGGGTTTTTAATTGCATTATTTCTTAAATTTTTTAGAGCCGCTTTCATAATTTGGACACCTAAGACCTTAGGACTTTTTACGTTTAGAACAGCAAGATTGTGCACCAGCAGATACTTGAAGGGTTGGGCTCAATTGCTTGCAGCAAGGAAAATCCAAACATTAAGGGGTTTACCTACAAAGCAAGTTGGTGGGTGTTGGACCCCCACAGATAAGAACAGAGGGTTTAAAGAGCTGCCAGTTGCCCCATACATGTCTATGGAGCTGACGGACATTGCCTATTACTGCGCTCCAGCCATCTCTTCGTTTAATGGGGGTCTGACCCCTGTTCGTGATACATGGAAGATGCTTGACTGACTCCACCCTACTGATCAACAAACTAGGCCCTAGCACTTGCTTTGTGGGACAACCCCTTTAAAGGAAACTGGTACTATGGGTCTATGAAGTTATTATCCATAGTTGCCTCCAGGAGACCATCAATGTCTAACAGGATGATACAACAACTTAAATATATATTGAAACCATCAGCTGCAGATTGGGATCCCAGAGGACCAACTATGTATCGCCCTAAACTAGAATTACACAGAAATCACAAGTTTGATATTTGCTTTATTAGAACACAAGTTTATTCTGCAAAGTTTTATACAAGCACAAGACATCCGGCATGTTCAGCAAATTCAACATTAGGCTTCTATGTCTCTCGGATACATGGACTCCATGTCTGGGAATATCAGCCGATACCAAAGCAATGATTTAAGCATCAGGAAAGCTATGAATAAAACAAAACCAAGTGTTACTCCATAAGCTCCAATGTTCAGATAAAGATATACAAGATAAGTGACATTATAGTAGCTCATGGTTCTCAGACTGGGGAAGTACATGGAGGATCATCATAGCCCGGTATATTGCATCATTACTTTAGTGATAGAACAGAATCAAGTGTAGTCACCACCTCATCCTGCAAAGAGAAGAGAAGATTCCATTAGACAACTCAATATCAAGAATGTTCCTTAGTCTCATTAAAGGAATCTCTTCAGGATAGCGACGATCCATGTCACAGCCAACATGAGAGCCAGCTCAGGGTATAATGGATTATTCATCACTGGAGACCTCCTTCCATATACCTACCAGTCCATCTTCTGCTACAGGTCACTTGCCTACCACTGAGCCAGACCATTATGTAGTTTATACTGAATACAAAGTCCTGTAATGAAGAGTAGGTTTACGACCCTCTCCACACTGTTGTGGGGGACAGACAGCTGCAAATTTACTGTTATGCATGTCCCCCAGCCACTACACATGTGCCACCATACCATGCAAGGGAAAGACCGTGCTCTTCCGGTTTACATCCAGGAGCTATGCTCATCCGTCTCCAGCGCAAGGCTGTATACTCACCCAGGAGAGAATACAGCAGTGTGAAAGGTCTATCCCATAGCAATACACATATGGGAGGCCTGTTGTACAGAACTTTCCTAATGTGTATTCACAGAATGTAGTAACTCTACAGAGTAGCATCTAGTAGCAGCCACCCAGACATCTAGGCTACTAAAGCTGGACGGGTGATGTCTAGTAACACAACTAGAATACTACACAGCTTTGTCTTTAGCAATATACAGACAGGAGTGAATGAACTTGTACAAACCAATATTGACTACAATACATGAAGAACTCCTTGTTCTCAGCTCACTTCAGGACTTTGCTTGCTAATACAGAGGATACTGAGCAGAATACGGCCATGTGAGGGACACTGGAATCTGCTTGATGCATCAGTTCAGCTGCAGAAGCTTTATATTAGGAAATTACAGTAATCAGTTATATTGGGGCCATCGTATTCTGCCAAATGAAAGATATTTACTGATCCAAACCCAGTGCAGCTGAAACATGTTGGAATCAGTCTTGCTGTACTGGGTTTGGACTGGCAAGTCCACTATACCAAGCTCTGTCTGTGCAAGGTGCAATCACTATCTGCTAAAGTAGTCTGCTATAGGCTTACCATATATCACATGTCCACTAGTATGTAGTGATAACAATAACATTAGTTATTGTTTCAGTATTTGAGGTCCCATATATTAGAGATCTGATTATATTTTACCTTCTATCAGGCTTTAGTGTGGCATCACCAAAATCAGGTACATGCTTGTCTATAGGAGTCATTGCTTAAAGCAAGTTGTCAAAAATCAATACAAGGTTTCACAGCACAATTCAAAGAACTATAAAGCTATAAGATTTAAAGAAGTCAGAAAACATTTCAAACTCCTGATTAAATGTTGTGGTAATAGAACCATTTTAGTCCAGTGCCCCTACACAGGCACATGACGCAAACATTTGTCATCTTCAAATCCAGTCCAAGGGTTCTCCATGAAGGTCGGTCTGCTGTACACAGGTCATTCCAAGGCTTGAAACACTAGGAAAAAGCTACAAGGAAAAGAAATCACAAGTTACTCCAAAGTCTAATGTACGAAAGGCAAAACTAAGAAACTTGATGATATTTTACAATACAGAAGCTCAGAGAGTACCATTCAGTCACAGATCTCAGACTGGGGCGGTACATGGAGGATCATCATAGCCCAGTATAATATATTACTAATACTGTTCCATTGTGGCAAAACTCACCCAGGATCTGCTCACGACAGACAGTCATTAAACATATTCTCCATCGCTAAATTGTCTTGTCAAATTGAAGCCCAGTGACTTTCCATTCAGCCAGAATCTATGGCAGTTTTGCTAAAGGCTGATCGCATGTGGCCAGAATCTGCAAAATAAACCAGTGGGACATTATTTTGCATGCAACAATCCATAAGCAGTTATTGTAGCCCATTAAGATGTAGAAGCTCAGAATGGTACCAGTCATCAGGCCTCAGACTGGGGCTGTACAAGGAAGGATCATCACAGCCCAGTATAATAGTGTTTTATCACCATTACTTATATTGTGCTAATAGTTTAGCTACTTTACTATTCCAGAACAGACACTTACCTCAATGTTGTCAGCCCTTTGGCCTGCAAAGAGGAGAGAACAAGCTATTAGACAGCTCATTGTTAGGCATGTTCCTTATGGACATCAAGGGATCTCTTCAGGATAGCGACAATCCTTGTCACAGCCAACACAAGTGCCAGCTCCGGGTATAGTGGATTATTCATCACTGGAGACCCCTTCAATCATTTACATGTAGTTATGGCTACTTCAGGCTAAAGTCATGCAGAGTAGACATCCTATAGCAATTTACACAGGAAAGTTCTTGTGTAACAGGTTTCCTAATGAGTATTCAAGGCCATGATTCCATATTGTATTCTAAAGTCACCCAAACATCTTCCTTCCCCTTTAAGATTTCAGTATAAGCCCTCCTTACCATAATGATGTTCTGGCCATGGCAGCAGTCACGTGTAACCCTGAAAGATGGAACCAGTCATTACCAGGGCAACATAAGTAATTATAATGTACAATATCCTCCAAGCTGTCAGGATACAGATTTCTCATCAATAATTTCAGACGAACGAGATTCACTGATCATCATGTCAGCTGGATGAACAATATCTTGTTACATATATGATGACTATTCTCCCTACCCAGGTCATAGTGCCCAAATACAAAGTTGGAAGAGAACAATTTTTAGGTACTGCTCATTTCATTAGCAGCAGTCTAAGGCTATATTCACACATATGGGGGGGGGGGAATGCATGTGTCCCCCATACATGGCGATGGATGTATGATGCCCTATGGGAGTGGTACAGTGCTGCACCGTACAGTTCTGTAGCCGAGAAAAAAAAAACATGTTCTATCCTTCTCCCGTAATATGGCACCGCCGCTGTATATCTAATGGCACTCACCCTCTCCCCGGCACCGACGTGTCCCCGCCGTTCTATGGTACAACAGGCAACATCTGTTTAAGAGTGCTTGGTTTACAATCCTTCATCCTGGTGGTAGATTTCTACAATAAACTGAAGTCTTTATATGTTTTAGCCAAGACTTACCAGAAAGTTAGGCCACGTAGAGATGTAATCTTTATTCTGCATTACTTTTGTATCCACCTGCTGGAGAGACTATGGTCAGATTTATACTGCATACAGAAAAGGCTTCAGAGAACAGATGCTGCTCAGTTATTCATAACTGACAGTAAACCTGCAAGGAGAGGCAAGATATTAGAGTAACAAGATATTTTACCTTAAGATTCTAATTAACTAGCTGACATTGTACAGTTTTTTTTTATTGGGGGGGGCGGAGCTTAGCTATACAATCACATTGCATTACTATACTTTAAGCTGTGAATCACAAGGGCACTAATCTGAATTTACAAAATTAAACTCCAACCCCAATCAGACTGTCCCAGCTGGAACATGGCCTCCTTCCTCTCCTCCTGAGGCAACCAGTGGGTTCAACCTTTTCAGGCTCTGGCACCGTACAGGAGGTCGGACGGGTGAAGGTTTCATCATTTGGGCTGAGGCTTGGTAAATTATCCATGGCCAGTGTCTACTAGAACTTGCCTCACATAAATACCCATTTCTACCATGACCCACCACTTGTGCCATTACTAGCATACCCACCCATCCTGTGCAAGTCATTGTCTTCTAGACGGAGATAAAGGGCGTCCTGTGGAAAGAAAAGCTGTTAAGTACAAGACTTGTGGGAACAAGGCGATATAACAATGGCTGCCTCATCTCAGAATTAAAAGAAACATCACTAAACCAATCAGATATATGCTTGTTTCTTGTCATTCATCAGTGATAAATGCAACACCCTTTAAGGAAAGCAAAATCAACAATGATAAACCAGAGACAAATCAGATACATTTCACTCCGATTACAGGTTATTAGATTTACAGAAAAAATGACCATGTGGCTCTATGGGAAGGAATTCCTAAAATACTAAGATATATGATCATCGCCCAATAGAAGAACCATGAATGGAAACTATCAAATCGCTAATCATGATAATAGTGGGACACCAAGGATAGACTTCTCAGGGGCACAGCTAGGAGTGGTCAGGCCCCATAGAGTAGCTGATTTCTGCATGGGGGCCCCCCCACATAAAGTTCTACACTCATACATGCACTTCTATACTCGCACCCACATACATACAACTACTCATACTGTATATACAGTAATATATTGAGTATACACACCCATCAAATTTGCACACATACTGTATAGTACATACATATAGTATATATACACCCTTATATAGTATCAACACCATATGCACATATACCGTGTTTACATACAGTACATGCAGCATTTACACACAACACAAATACACATTTTGTTTTCCACTTTTATTTATCTCCCCAAACTTACACAATTCTCTGTACTCCTATCCCCACATGGTTTGGTCCCTGTTCTCTATCCTCCTCATAATGTAGCCTCCTGTCCTCCAGCCTTCTCCTTCGACCTCCCCCTTCAGTCTCCTCCTCCAGTCCCACAGGCCCCTCCAGAATCCTCCTGTCCCACAGCCCCATCCTCAAGTCCTCCTCCTGTAGCCTCTAGCCTCCCCCCCCAACCTCTATCCTCCTCCTGGCTCCTCTTCCTGCAGCCCCCTCAGTCTCTCCATAATTTCCTGGGCTGGAGTCCGGATGACTCATGAAGGGGGTGTGGCCAACCGGGGGTGGAGCTACCTCACATGACTGGTGCAGACATTGAGGAGGTAGCAGGGGCTGGTCCCGCCTCCTCTCAGCCCCCATGCCTCGGCTGCTCTAAACTATGGGGACTGGAGGAGGCTGGACAAATTGGGAAAAGTGGGCGGGGCCCAGGACATCCTCATCCCAAAAAACAGGACTCACGCTGAAACCGGGATGGTTGGGTATACATACACACCATATACAAAAACACATGCATATATGTGTACACAGAAACATGTAAATAGTACTTGCTTTTTTGACGTCCAGCATGTGGCTGTGTGGGTCAGCAGGCAGGTGGTAAGATCGGTGGGCGGTCAACATGCACAGGAAGTTCTGTGAGCGGACGGGCATGAGAGGTTTGGTGGGCAGTTCTTTGTGCGGGCGGGATTGGAGTGCCATGCACTGTGTCAGTCACTGGGTGGGCCGTTGCCTGTGTCGGCCGGAAGATGGGAGGCAATGGGCGGGTCAGGCACAAACTTATGAGCTCGGCAGGGACAAAAAGCATTATGACTCAGCCATGTGTCACTAGGCCCCTTAACCTCACGGGCCCCGTAGCAACTGCCATGGCAGTAGTTACGCCACTGCTTCTGCTTATATCCAAAACAGGACAAGTGTTTTTATAATCTATGCCATGACCACACAGAAGACATCAGGGGTCCTGCAGATAAATTTTTGATGTATGCCCTATGAATCTCAGTGGCATCTAAGTTATGATTATTCGGTCAAGGTCTGCAACACCAAAGCCAATGCATAGGCAGGCCAGAGTCATGAACCCTTTAGGATATTGTGCAATTGCAGCTGTAGCTACTGCCTGGCAAGTCAACAGTTAACCATTTCTGGCCGTTGCAGGTTGCTCAACAACAATATTAGCAGCATATTCCTTAAGCTGGAAAGGTCATGGAGAGCCGGTCCACAGGAAAAGTACACGCAGCCTGATAGTTGATGCAGGTTGGACTGTCCCATCTGAACCAGCCCAAGTAGTGGAATCTGCAGTTCTGGGCTTAAGCCTCCAGACTTGCCCTGTGTGCCAGGCAGCAGACCTTAGGCATTAGAAGTTCCTGGGATAAAGGCTGCAATTACACAGAACCTGCCTAGAGAGGTGGTCTCCCCAACAGCTCCTGACCTGGAGCGGGTGCTATTTGCAGCTACCAGCCTGCCTATGCATTGGCAGGGGTGTTGCAATTGTGATGATTGTCTAATATGTTCTTGCAATGCAAGCTGGAAGGTGAATGGGGTGGTGCTACCACCTGCTCATAAAAAGCACATGGTCCTTGTATAGTCTGCAGAGAGAACCAGATCTCATGGTCTGTGCCACAACTAGTGTCCTAATCCCAGGTACTTCAGGTGCCTCAGGCCTACTGCCTAGCACCCAGGGCAAGTCCTTAGACTTAAGCCCAGAACTGAGCTCCACCACCCAGACTCAGTTTCATCTGCACCAACCCAGCCTGCAACTACTATCAGGCTGCATTTAACCTTCCTGTGGACCGGCTCTCCACAACTGTCCCAGCTTGAGAATCTGCTGTTATTTTTGCTGTTGCCCACTGTTCAGTAAAGAACTGCAAGTTGATTTGCACAATGTCGCCTCTGATCCCTGGATCCAGGCTGCTCACCACCATGGGCTTCCCCATCTATCACCAAGGGATTCATCCTACAGACCTCAGGGGTTGCCCCAGGAAGAACTTATTGCAGGAATTTCTGGCATGCAAGAGGGCCATATACAGAATGTGATCAGCAGGACAAATGCACATCCAGTAGAACAGGGATCTAATTGGAGAAGACCACAGCAGAGACCCTCAGCCATCAGACTCTTATTTGCTGTCTTTTGCAGTAACATCCCATTACATAATCTGAATATAGCACCATTACTATGCAACTATATAATACATTACACTTTACAACTTATTGTGTTTCCTATAAGACTTTGCAGAGCCATCATATGGAATAATTGGAGGGAGCATAACTGGACTATCAGTCCAACACTCTGCTACAGGCCTTATAGCACATGGCCAGAGGCCATTAGTGTGCCACAGTATGTAGAGATCTCAAATGCATTTAATAAAATTGCATCTTGATACATACAATGAGTGGACACTTACCAGTCTGCCGGGCCGTGTCCTGCACCTAAAGGATCAAATATATTAGCATCTTGAAAAAGCTTCTGACACAGCTATAATATACATCAGGCCTATGTGCCACGTGCGCCTCAGAGATTTATCTGTCCTCACAGTACTCAGAACAGGTCTGTGAGAATCTCATCCTAGACGCCACAGCTTCCATATCGTATAAACCATGGACCAGAGATGCCCCTCTATGGCACCCCACAGCAGGCAGCAGCAACATGCACTGCTACACCGAGGATGGCACCAGTTTCCAACTCACCATCCCGAGAGGAGGTCGTTCAAAATGGCCTCTGAAACCAAGTCGACTCAGGCAGCTGGCTGTGAGTACTGGACAATGGAACCATGAACTGCCTCACGAAGGGTCATCCGCCGGTTCCTGGGGGCCTACGTGTGCCTGAGCAGTGAGTGATCTGCCATTTTTTTATGTGATGTAGTGAATGGGCGCCAGAGCTCGCTCAAGCTGCGGCCTCACACAGCAAACCCAGACTCCATAGGCGGGCTCTTTTAAACCATTAAAGGGGTTGTCCGAGGATACAAAAACCCTTGGGTGCCCGGGATGGAGCAGATTAAAAGAAAGCAAACACTTCCTTACCTCTACGGCCCCTCCCAGCATCCAGTGCTGCGATCTATCTGGTCCGTTTGGCCACTCATCCATTATGTGTGACAATACTGGAAATAGAGACAACGGGTGGGCATGGAACACAGAGGTAAGGAAGGTTTTATTTTTTTAACTCAGCCACCCAAGGTTTTTTTTTTTTTTTTTTTTTTTTTTTAAATACCCTTGGACAACCCCTACAAGATTCAGAAGCCCAGAATGGTACCAGTCATCAGGTCTGTGAGGTCTTCCTTTTACCACCCTAGTCTCAGTGTTTTATTACCAATAATAGCATCAATTATTCTAGGATAGACACTTACCCCAATGTTGTCAGTCCCATAGCCTGCAAAAAGGAGAACAATCCATTAGACAGCTCCGTATTAATGGAAATAAGGAACTTTAAGGGAATCAGTTCAGGATAGCGACAATCCATGTCAGCCAACACAAGTGCCAGCTCAGGATATAGTGGATTATTCATCACTGGAGAACCGCCCCTCCCCCCCCCCCCCTCCCCCCCCCCATTTCAGGTTCCCCTCTGTCCAATAGTAGCATTGCTCAAGTTCATAATAGGGCAGAGCCACTATAACTTCTGAACTAGAAACAATCCTGATCCTATTTTAAATGATACCAGAACTGTTTCAGAATATCCAGATTTGTACCCTGGCTAATTTTTGGGTTAATATATTTTATTTTTATATTTATCTCACACTTCAGAGTATGGCATGGTCAAGTCCTTTTTATGCAGCCCCCAATAACTTAAGGAATCAAATTCTGGGTTTGTGTATGATTTGTCATTACAATGCTTATAGGATTTGGCCTGCTATATACCATAGTCTTTATATTTACAAATCAAAGGTGACAGATATACATATATATAGCTTTAAAGGTCCTTTAAGATGCCAACATGAACATTACTTATCTAAGTGACGTTCTCCTGTCCACCGCAGCAGGAAACCTGAAAGTTGGAACCAGTCATTACCAAACAAGACTGAGCATTTATAAGGCACAATATCCCCCGAGCTGTCAGATCCATATGTCTCATCACTACTCAGACTAACGAGATTCTCTGATCATCATGTCAGCTGGATGGTGATGTGCAGGTGTAGACCTGACAGCAGTGGGAGCCTAATATCAGCAGAACCACCATTGAGGGGTTTAGTTGTGGCACCATTACTGCAATCCCATTGTTATGGGCTTCATAATATCTTGGGGCCATTGTATTGAGCCAAAAATACTTATTCATCTAAGAGAACATAACCACTAAAGAAAGAACGTGCTACTGCCAAAAATTAGGTGTACCAAGGAACCCCAGGTGATGAATGACATGCTATGTGATGGTGCACTTATTGATCCAAACCCAGATTATCTGAACCAACATGCTGCATTCTCTCCCGCTGGACTGGGTTTGGGCCAACAAGTCTGTCACAAGCAAAACAGTCACATTATCCCTGCTAAAGCTAAGAGTAGTTCACCATGAACGTACCACATCTCCGATATCTCTACATACAAATGAGGGAATCCACCCCAGGCATGTAGCAAGATATAGGTCATTACAGGCAGTTTCCGGGTTACATACAAGATAGGGTCCTTGGATTTGTACTTAAGTTGAATTTGTATGCAGGTCAGAACTGTACATTTTATCATTTTAGCTACAGACAAGAAATTTTTGCTGTCTGAGTGACAATTACATTAGCAAAATTTTTTGCTTTAATGGGACAAAGAATAATCAATAAAGCTTTGTTACAGACACCTTACAGCTGATCATTGCAGTCTGGGACTATAGTAACATCCAGAGAGCTTCACCAGAGGTCACAGTGGGCAGAGGGGTCCATCTGCAAGTTGCGTGTGCTTAAGTAGGGGCCCGCCTGTACTGACAGTAAATGCAGGTGGCAGCTAAAGCCAAAAGTCAGCCAGGAATGACACAAGTTACTTTTATGCAAAGTAGGTAAAAAGGTATAAAAAAAACTTAGCAACTGCCCATTTACATGGAGGCAGTTCAGTAAAACCCCAATCCTAGTCAGGGAGATCCCTTTAATCTCCATCAAGACTCCAATGAACAAGACTTTATAAAAGTGCAACACAAACACCAAGTTATATACAGTACATGCACCAATCTCAACTGATAACTTGTATACAAAATCATATACTCCAGGTAAAAAAAGGCCAACACATCACTGAGCCTACATTGGGGAGAACTACACCCCATATCATTTCTAGTAATAAGGACCACCACAAAAGCACAGGATGTGCTCTCTGACCTTCCTCAGGGCCTGTTACATAGGGTCACACAGCACCCACATACATCTTACCTCTGTGCAGGCTGGAAAACTAGTGAAGGGCTGTAGGAGGGGGTAGGGGGTTTATATTTGCCACTGCAGCCAATGAAATAGCTCTGCATAATCAAGAGGGTGTGGCCGGACCATCATTATAGGGAGGAGACAAGACCAGTGACATCACTGGAGACGGGGAATGAGGCCGCGGTTACACGGGGAGAATCAGTTTTGATGCATTTATATAGCTGTTCCGTTCCTGTTAAATGCATGTGGGAAGCAGTTTCCTTAGGGTGATGGCACACATTCAGTTTTTTCAGATACCCAAACCAGGAATGGAGTGAAAGTAGGAGGAGGAGCAGCACCTTTCAATTATTCGTCTCACCCATTATGATCCACACCCGTTTTTGGCTTCAAAAACTGCATCTGAAAAACTGAACATGTGCCATCACCCTAAGGGCGCGTTCACACGTTGCGTTTTCATTGCGTTTGAAATGCATATACAACAGCTGATGTGAGGTACACATTACCGTGTATGTTTGTAAACGCAATGTTAATGCATGCGTTAACAAAACGTGTGTGTTAACATCGTGTTTACAATGCGTTTTGTAAACGGAAACGTTAACAGTGATGTAATTAGGCAAATCACCTCTCCTCAGCTGTTGTATATGCGTTTCAAACGCAATGGAAACGCAGGTCAAGCGGTTTGAAACCGTTTTTGTCCGTTTTTAAGCAGTCCGTTAAAAAACGCATGCGTTTTTTGAAAACGCATGCGTTTTTGTCCTTTTTTAATTGCGTAAATTCGGAAAACCTGTCAAAAACGTATGCGTTTTCAAAAAACTCATGCGTTTTCAAAAACGTATAAGTTTTTAAAAAACGCATGCGTTTTTTTAACAGATTAAAAACGGACCAAAAACGGTTTCAAAACGCCATGTGTGGCATCACCCTTAGGCCTGTAACACAAGTGGCGTTTTAGTTGCGTTTCTGCTGCGATTTTGAAAACATATGCATTTTTCACATGTTTTGCTTGCGTTTGCATTTTCAGCCTGCTGTTTGTACATGTAATCGTATGCGTTCCTAAATGAGTTTTTCAGCACAATTTACTTGATTATTGAATTTAATACATGTTTGGATGGATACATTAATAGTAAAAGTATCAGTTTTTTTTATCCAATACATTTAACTGGTCCATTTAATAAAAAAAAAACGTTGCTTTCTGTTAGCGTCAGTTTTTCGATTTTCATTATTTAATAGCCATCCATTTCCCTTTCCCCTCAAATAATCGAAGATCTAACAGAAGATACTACCAGACATTATTGCAAGTATATTAACCCCTTAAGGACGGAGGGTTTTTCCGCTCATTTCTCGCTCTCCACATTCAAAAATCCATAACTTTTTCATTTTTACGTGTACAGACCTGTGTGAGGGCTTATTTTGTGCGTAACAAATTTTACTTTCCCGTAATGTTATTTATTTTAACATGCCGTGTACTGCAAAACTGAAAAAAATTTCCAAATGTGGAAAAATTGAAAAAACATCACGTCACGTTCTTGTGGGCTCACTTTTTACGACTTTGACTGTGCACTCAAAACACCTCAGCTTTATTCTTCGGTGCGATCGCGGTGATACCAAATTTATACAGGTTTTATTGTGTTTTAATACATTTTCAAAAATTAAACGAATGTGTACAAAAAAGAAATGAGGCGACGTTTTCATTGCTACCATTTTGAGGTCTGTGCGATATTTTGATAATTTTTTATTCCATTTTTTATGTGATGTAAAAAGGTGTAAAAGTCGCATTTCGGACATTTGGGCGCCATTTCCCGCCTCGGAGGTCACCGCCGGCCGTAACCATTTTTATATTTTGGTAGATCGGGCATTTTGGGACGCGGCGATACCTAATGTGTCTGTGATTTTTACTGTTTATTATGTTTTATATCAGTTCTAGGAAAAGGGGGGTGATTTGAATTTTTAATATTTTATTAATTTTTTTTAAACTTTTTTTTCACTATTTTTTAGACCATCTAGGGTACATTAACCCTAGATGGTCAGATCGCTCCTACCATATACTGCAATACTTCTGTATTGCAATATATGGCATTTTTGCAGCACATTCATTACAATGAGCCACTGGCTCATTGTAACGAATCTGCAGATGCCAAATAGTCTCGGGTCAAACGAAGACCCGAGGCTACCATGGCAACCAATCGCCGCCCCCCGATGACGTTCGGGTGCGCGGCGATCGCAACAAAGATGCCGCCGTCTTTTAAATGCCGCCGGCAACGGACAGGTTAATAGCCGTGATCGGTGCAAGCACCGACCGCAGTTATTAGCGGTGGGGGTTTTCTGCAATATGCAAAAACCCCACCTCTGTATGAAGAGGACTCAGCCCGTGAGCCCTCTTCATACACTCCTTATACCTCTGCGCCGTAGAGCTACGGCGCAGAGCGTTAAAGGGTTAAAAAACAATGGGGAAAAAACTGATCTGTTTATCATGTGTAAGGGGCGAGGTCACACGTTGTGTTTTGGTTACATTGCATTTTGAAACGCATTACTACAGCTGAGGAGAGGTGATTTGCCTAATTACATTACTGTTAACAAAAATGCAATGTATACGTGATGTTAATGCATGTGTATTAACAGTGTTAACATTACATTACATTGTGTTGTGTAAATGCAAATGTTAACCGTAATGTAATTAGGCAAATCACCTCTCCTCAGCTGTAGTAATGTGTATGAAAACGCAACATGTGACTGCACCTTTTAGCAAAAAAATGTAACGTGGAAACCTGAGTCCTGGTGGGAACTGTCCCTTATTGTCTCCTTACTGACAACTATAGTGATGAATCTCCCTTCATTTGCATCACAGTTTAAACTCCACATTTTTGAGCCTAAAATCTCTCTCACTTGTACTTTTGGCAAGAAACCCAGGAGGTGGCCTTTGCTTTTGACATTGAACCCGTCTCTTGGCTACGATGGAATTGTACAAGTCAGTGACTGGAAACTAGGACACTATAGCCATAGGTTTATATGCCACATATGGATCTGCCCTGCTGAATGCCCAGTTTTTGGCACAGGCTGCATAATTACAAATAGACTGGAATTGAGTTTTTACTTTATGAAATGTTGGTTTCATCATTTGGACACCTAAGGATTTTTTTACATTGTTCCATCAGAAGAATTTGCAGGAGATCACATCCTGCAGGAGCCGCTGCTGTGATATCAAACCATTATCTCAACCAAGTATTACAACCCAAAAGGTTTGGGACTCTTGGAGCACTTGCAGTTACCAACCCCTCGGAGAAATACAACAGAAAATACATGAACTGGCATCCGAGACATCTGCATCCAAGGGTTTGATCATTTCTTCTCCATAGCTGACCAGAGAACCCAGAGTTGTGACAATTCCTGTCCTGATTGTATGAAAAACAAATTGATTTAAGGGTGAGAAGTGCCCAGGGGTTGGGTTATGCCCTGAGGATAAGGATGTACAGTCCTGCTGATCAATTGATGCTCAAGTATTATACATCCCATTGATCCAGCCAATCTTATGGAAGGGCTGGAAATTTTAAAACACCCCACGGGTATCTCTAGCCCTCGACAATGAATGGGCGCACTATTAGTGCCATTTGTCAGAACAGACCATTGACATGATCTGTGAGGGTCCCAGCACCAATTAGGTATCCATTATCCTGTAGAAAGGTGATAAACTAATAAAATTCCCATTAAATAAAGTTAAGTGTTACTCTGCAAGGTTGTAAGTAGGGATGAGCAAACCCAAAGGCAAAGTTGAGGACCAGCTCAACTCCCCCACACACAACCAGCACAGGAGGGTCTGAGGAGCTGCCATTTGCCCCATACATGTCTATGGAGCTGATGGACATTGCCTATTACTGTGCTCCAGCCATCTACATTTAATGGGTGTCTGACCCCTGTTCTCGTGATACATAGAGGATGTTTGACTGAGTCCACCCTTCTGATGAGCAAATCAGGCCTTAGCACTGGCTTTGTGGGACAACCCCTTTAAGGAAACTGGTACTATGGGTCTGTGAGAAGCTGCCCTGCATTCATTTTTACCATCAAATGTGATCAAATTATTCCAATGAGTAGCAAACAAATCATATGGGCAGCACAAGATACAGGCAAGATATCATGATAGGATGTGCCATTTATAAGGGCAGCATGGTTGCTTAGAATTACAGCCTTGCAGCGCTGGGGACTTGGGTTCTAGGGTCAGGATCTGCAAATAGTTTGTATGTTCTTTTGGTGTTTGCATGGGTTTCCTCCAGGTACTCCAGTTTCCTCCCACACCAAAATATACATGAATAGATTGTGAGCCCCATTGGGACAGATTTGGCAAGCTCTGTGCACCACTGTGTAATCTGTGTGCGTTATATGAAATTATTCATAGTTGCCTCCAGGAGACCATCAATGTCCAACAGGATGATACAACAACTTGAATATATATTGTAACCATCAGCTGCAGATTGTGATCCCAGAGGACCAACTATGTATCGCCCCAAACCAGAATTACACAGAAATCACAAGTTTGATATTTTCTTTATTAGAACACAAGTTTATTCTGCAAAGTTTTATACAAGCACAAGACATCCGGCATGTTCAGCAAATTCAACATTAGGCTTCTAAGTCTCTCGGATACATGGACTCCATGTCTGGGAATATCAGCCGATACCAAAGCAATGATTTACGCATCAGGAGAGCTATGAATAAAACAAAACCAAGTGTTACTCCATAAGCTCCAATGTTCAAATAAAGATATACAAGATAAGTGACATTATAATAGCTCAGAGCGTACCATTCACTCATGGTTCTCAGACTGGGGAAGTACATGGAGGATCGTCATAGCCCGGTATATTGCATCATTACTTTAGTGATAGAACAGACTCAAGTGTAGTCACCACCTCATCCTGCAAAGAGAAGAGAAGATTCCATTAGACAACTCAATATCAAGAATGTTCCTTAGTCTCATTAAAGGAATCTCTTCAGGATAGCGACAATCCATGTCACAGCCAACATGAGAGCCAGCTCAGGGTATAGTGGATTATTCATCACTGGAGAACCCATTTCATATACCTTCCAGTCCATCTTCTGCTACAGGTCACTTGCCTACCACTGAGCCAGATCATTATGTAGTTTATACTGAATACAAAGTCCTGTAATGAAGAGTAGGTTTATGGCCCTTTAATCACTGCCGTTGTGGGGGACATATAGCCAGCTGCAAATTTACTGTTATGCATGTCCCCCAGCCACTACACATGTGCCTCCATACCATGCAAGGGAAAGACCATGCTCTTCCGGTTTACATCCGGGAGCCGTGTTCATCCGTCTCCAGCGCAAGGCTGTATACTCACCCAGGAGAGAATACAGCAGTGTGAAAGGTCTATCCCATAGCAATACACATATGGGAGGCCTGTTGTACAGAACTTTCCTAATGTGTATTCACAGAATGTAGAACTCTACAGAGTAGCATCTAGTAGCAGCCACCCAGACATCTAGGCTACTAAAGCTGGATGGGTGATATCTAGTAACACAACTAGAATACTACACAGCTTTGTCTTTAGCAATATACAGACAGGAGTGAATGAACTTGTACAAACCAATATTGACTACAATACATGAGGAACTCCTTGTTCTCAGCTAACTTCAGGATTTTGCTTGCTAATACAGAGGATACTGAGCAGAATATGTCCATGTGAGGGACACTGGCATCTGCCCAATGCATCAGTTCAGCTGCAGAAGCTTTATATTAGGAAATTACAGTAATCAGTTATATTGGGGCCATTGTATTCTGCCAAATGCAAGATATTTACTGATCCAAACCCAGTGCAGCTGAAACATGTTGGAATCAGTCTTGCTGTACTGGGTTTGGACTGGCAAGTCCACTATAACAAGCTCTGTCTGTGCCAGGTGCAATCACCATCAGCTAAAGTAGTCTACTATAGGCTTACCATATATCACATGTCCACTACTAGTGTGTAGTGAGTCATTTATGCCATCATTATGGACACCAACTGGAAAAACAGTTGAGCAAGCAAAGCAGATTCACAACTTGCAATAACAGCCCCCAACCACCAATAAAGGAAGACCAACACCTATCAGGGATCTTTGTATATTTTAAAAAATGTGATAAAGCCTTTGAAAAGAACACAAATTTAGCTTTAAATCTCCATCAGAACTCCAGCATGCTAAGAGGATTCTTCACTGTAGATCAGATGAACGAGATTAATGAAGTCATCACTTGGAGATGTATAATATACACAGCCCCAACTATTCTACTGGGAATAAGGGGGAAATAGGACTCACCACTCAATGAGTAATCTTAATCACTGGCAGGTACAGTAGATGATGTTCTTCAGATTGTTCATTGCCTATTAAAAAACATTAGTTATTGTTTCAGTATTTGAGGTCCCATATATTAGAGATCTGATTATATTTTGCCTTATATCAGGCTTTAGGGTGGCATCACCAAAATCAGGTACATGCTTGTCTATAGGAGTCATTGCTTAAAGCAAGTTGGTTAGATCTAATAGCTTTTTAGTCCTTTGAATTATGTGCTGTGAAACCTTGTATTGATTTTTGACAAGTCAGAAAACATTTCAAACTCCTGATTAAATGTTGTGGTAATAGAACCATTTTAGTTCAGTGCCCCTACACAGGCACATGACGCAAACATTTGTCATCTTCAAATCCAGTCCAAGGGTTCTCCATGAAGGTCTGGATGCTGAACACCGGCCACTCCAAGGCTTGAAACACTAGGAAAGAGCTACAAGGAAAAGAAATCACAAGTTACTCCAAAGTGTAATGAGTGAAAGGCAAAACTAAGAAACTTGATGATATTTTACAATACAGAAGCTCAGAGAGTACCATTCAGTCACAGATCTCAGATGTATTCTCCATCGCTAAATGGTCTTGTCAAATTGAAGCCCAGTGACTTTCCATTCAGCCAGAATCTATGGCAGTTTTGCTAAAGGCTGATCGCATGTGGCCAGAATCTGCAAAATAAACCAGTGGGACATTTTGCATGCAACAATCCATAAGCAGTTATTGTAGGCCATTAAGATGTAGAAGCTCAGGATGGTACCAGTCATCAGGTCTCAGACTGGGGCGGTACAAGGAAGGATCATCACAGCCCAGTATAATAGTGTTTTATCACCATTACTTATATTGTGCTAATAGTTAAGCCACTATACTATTCTAGAACGGACACTTACCTCACTTACCTCTTACCACTCACCTCTTTGCAGTCTTTTGGCCTGCAAAGAGGAGAGAACAAGCCATTAGACAGCTTAATGTTATGCATGTTCCTTATGGACATTAAGGGGATCTCTTCAGGATAGCGACGATCCTTGTCACAGCCAACACAAGTGCCAGCTCAGGGTATAGTGGATTATTCATCACTGGAGACCCCTTCAATCATTTACATGTAGCTATGGCTACTTCAGGCTAAAGTCATGCAGAGTAGACATCCTATAGCAATTTACACAGGAAAGTTCTTGTGTAACAGGTTTCCTAATGAGTATTCAAGGCCATGATTCCATATTGTATTCTAAAGTCACCCAAACATCTTCCTTCCCCTTTAAGATTCAGTATAAGCCCTCCTTACCATAATGATGTTCTGACCATGGCAGCAGTCACCTGTAACCCTGAAAGATGGAACCAATAATTACCAGGGTAACATAACAGTAATTACAATATCCTCCAAGCTGTCAGGATCCATATTTTTCATCAATAATATCAGCCGAACGAGATTCACTGATCATCATGTCAGCTGGATGAACAATATCTTGTAACAATTTTTAGGTACTGCTCATTTCATTAGCAGCAGTCTATGGCTGTATTCACACACGTATGAGGGGGGGGGGGGGGGAACGCATGTGTCCCCCATACATGGCAATGGATGTATGGTGCCCTACAGGAGTGGTACAGTGCTGCACCATACAGTTCCGTATCCGAGAAAAAAAAAACAAAACATGTTCTATCCTTCTCCCGTAATATGGCACCGCGGCCATATATCTAATGGCACTCACCCCCTTTCCCCGGCCCGGACGTGTGCCCGTCGTTCTATGGTACGACGGGCAACATCTGTGTTTAAGAGTGCTTTGTTTACAATCCTTCATCCTGGTGGTAGATTTCTACAATAAACTGAAGTCTTTATATGTTTTAGCCAAGACTTACCAGAAAGTTAGGCCACGTAGAGATGTAATCTTCATTCTGCATTACTTTTGGATCCACCTGCTGGAGAGACTATGGTCAGATTTATACTGCATACAGCAAAGGCTTCAGAGAACAGATGCTGCTCAGTTGTTCATACATTTTCATTGTTCATCAAAGTGAGCTAGTTTTTTCATCATCACAGCCCTATAGTCTACAGGACACTATATAGTTACATACCTGCAATACTGTGCCTATATAGCGCCATGTTCTCCAGTAAACCTGCAAGGAAAGGCAAGAGGTTAGAGTAACAAGATATTTTATCTTAAAAAGATTCTATTTAACTAGCTGCCATTGTACGTTTTTTTTTTTTTGGGGGGGGGGGGGGGGAAGCTTAGCTATACAGTCACATTGCATTACTATAATTTTGTAAATGCAGATTAAGCTGTGAATCACAGGGGCACTAAATTAACTCCAACCCTGATCAGACTGTCCCAGCTGGAACATGGCCTCCTTCCTCTCCTCCTGAGGTAACCAGTGGGTTCAACCTTTTCAGGCTCTGGCACCGTACAGGAGGTCGGACGGGTGAAGGTTTCATCATTTGGGCTGAGGCTTGGTAAATTATCCATGGCCAGTGTCTACTAGAACTTGCCTCACATAAATACCCATTTCTACTATGACCCACCACTTGTGCCATTACTAGCATACCCACCCATCTTGTGCAAGTCATTGTCTTCTAGACGGAGATAAAGGGCGTCCTGTGGAAAGAAAAGCCGTTTAGTACAAGATTTGTGGGAACAAGGCGGTATAACAATGGCTGCCTCATCTCAGAATTAAAAGAAACATCACTAAACCAGTCAGATATATGCTTGTTTCTTGTCATTCATCAGTGATAATGCAACATTCTTAAGGAAAGCAAAATCAACAATGATAAACCAGAGACAAATCAGATACATTTCACTCCGATTACAGGTTATTAGATTTACAGAAAAAATGACCATGTGGCTCTATGGGAAGGAATTCCTAAATACTAAGATATACGATCATCGCCCAATAGAGGAGCCATGAATGGAAACTATCAAATCGCTAAACATGATAACAGTGGGACACCAAGGATAGACTTCTCAGGGGCACAGCTAGGAGTGGTCGGGTCCCATACAGTAGCTGATTTTTGCATGGAGGCCCCCCACTTACCCTTTAAAAGATATATGCAAATTTGTACAGATATATACACCCACATAAAGTTCTACACTCATACATGCACCCACATACATACAACTACTCACTGTATATACAGTAATATATTGAGTATATACACCAAATTTGCACACATACAGTATATATACCCTTATATAGTATCAACACCATATGCACATATACCGTGTTTACATACAGTACATGCAGCATTTACACACAACACAAATACAACAAATGCACACATTCACATACATACAGTATATGCAGCATATACACATACCTCCCAACTTTTGGACAAGAGAAAGAGACAGATCCCCTCCCACTTTTCTAAACCACGGTCCCCACATAGTACAATGCCCCTTACTTTGTCCCCCCCCCCCATGGACCCATTTAATACCCCCTAATGCAAATGTGCAACATATATAACCCCCTCTTTAATTTTACCCTCCATTTACATTTTGTTTTCCACTTTTACTTATCTCCCCAAACTTACATAATTCTCTGTACTCCTATCACCAATCACATGGTTTGGTCCCTGTTCTCTATCCTCATAATGTAGCCTCCTGTCCTGCAGCCTCCCCCTTCAGTCTCCTCCTCCAGTCCCAGTCTCCTCCAGAATCCTTCTGTAGCCTCCTGTCCTGCAGCCTCCCCCTTCAGTCTCCTCCAGAATCCTTCTGTAGCCTCCAGCCCCCCTGTCCTCTATCCTCCTGGCTCCTCTTCCTGCAGCCCCATGTCCCCTCAGTCTCTTACCTGCAGTCATTCCATAATCTCCTGGGCTTGAGTCTGAATCACTCAATGGTGCAGACATCAGGTGAGGAGGTAGCAGGGGTTGGTCCCGCCTCCTCCCGGCCCCCATGCCTCAGCTGCTTTGCAGCTCTAAGCTACAGGGTCTGAAGGAGGCAGGACAAATTGGGAAAAGTGGGCAGGGCCCAGAACATACTCTCATCTGCCCGTGGCAGTGTGCCAGAGCCCAAAAAAAAAAAAACCGGGACTGTCACGCTGAAACTGGGACGGTTGGGTATACATACACACCATATACAAAAACACATGCATGCACACATGCATATATGTGTACACAGAAACATGTAAATAGTACTTGCTTTTTTGACGTCCAGCATGGTGGCTGTGTGGGTCAGCAGGTGGGTGCTCTGGGGAGCCAACAGGCAGGTAGTAAGATCGGTGGGCGGTCAACACACAGGAAGTTCTATGAGCGGACGGGCATGAGGGAGGTTGTGGGCGGTTCTTTGTGCGGGCTTGGAGTGCCATGCACTGTTTCAGTCACTGGGTGGGCCGTCACCTGTGTCGGCTGGAAGATGGGATGAAATGGGCGGGTCAAGGACATAAGCCTATGAGCTTGGCAGGGACAAAGGGGGCCCAGCATTATGACTCGGCCATGTGTCACCAGGCCCCTTAACCTCACGGGCCCCATAGCAACTGCTATGGCAGTAGTTACGCCACTGCTTCTGCTCATATCCAAAACAGGACAAGTGTTTTTATAATCTATGCTATGACCACACAGAAGACATCAGGGAGTCCTGCAGATAAATATTTGATGTATGCCCTATGAATCTCAGTGGCATCTACGTTATGATTATTCGGTCAAGGTCTGCAACACCAAAGCCAATGCACAGGCAGGCCAGAGTCATGAACCCTTTAGGACGTTTCTAGAACCTAGGATATTGTGCAATTGCAGCTGTAGCTACTGCCTGGCAAGTCAACCGTTAACCATTTCTGGCTGTTGCAGGTTGTTCAATAACAATGTTAGCAGCATATTCCTTAAGCTGCAAAGGTCATGGAGAGCCGGTCCACAGGAAAGGTACACGCAGCCTGATAGTTGATGCAGGTTGGACTCTGTCCCATCTGAACCAGCCCAAGTGGTGGAATCTGCAGTTCTGGGATTAAGTCTCCAGACTTGCCCTGTGTGCCAGGCAGCAGACCTGGGATTAAAGGCTGCAATTACACCGATCACCTCTCTAGGCAGGTTCTGTCTCCCCAACAGCTCCTGACCTGGAGAGGGTACTATTTGCAACTATCTGCCTGCCTATGCATCGGCAGGGGTGTTGCAATTGTGATAATTGATTGTCTAATATGTTCCTGCAATGCAAGCTGGAAGGTGAATGGGGTGGTGCTACCACCTGCTCATAAAAAGCACATGGTCCTTGTATAGAGTCTGCAGAGAGAACCAGATCTCATGGTCTGTCTGCCACAACTAGTGTCCTAATCCCAGGTACTTCAGGTGCCTCAGGCCTACTGCCTAGCACCCAGGGCAAGTCCTTAGACTTAAGCCCAGAACTGAGCTCCACCACCCAGACTCAGTTTCATCTGCACCAACCCAGCCTGCAACTACTATCAGGCTGTGTTTAACCTTCCTGTAGGCCGGCTCTCCACAACTGTCCCAGCTTGAGAATCTGCTGTTATTTTTGCTGTTGCCCACTGTTCAGTAAAGAACTGCAAGTTGATTTGCACAATGTCGCCTCTGTGATCCCTGGATCGAGGCTGCTTACCACCATGGGATTCCCCATCCATCACCAAGGGATTCATCCTACAGACACTCAGGGGTTGCCCCAGGAAGAACTTATTGCAGGAATTTCTGGCATGCAAGAGGGCCATATACAGAATGGGATCAGCAGGACAAATGCACATCCAGTAGAACAGGGATCTAATTGGAGAAGACCACAGCAGAGACCCTCAGCCATCAGACTCTTATTTGCTGTCTTTTGCAGTAACATCCCATTACATAATCTGAATATAGCACCATTACTATGCAACTATATAGTACATAACACTTTACAACTTATTGTGTTTGTAGATGTCTCCTATAAGACTTTGCAGATCCATCACATGGAATAATGGAAGGGAGCATAACTGGACTATCAGTCCAACAAACTGGCCATGTGCTATAGGACCTGTAGTGGAGGCCATTAGTGTGCCACATGCATGTAGAGATCTAATGCATTTAATAAAATTGGATCTTGATACATACAATGAGCGGACACTTACCAGTCTGACAGTGTCCTGCACCTAAAGGATCAAATATATTAGCATCTTGAAAAAGCTTCTGACACAGCTATAATATACATCAGGCCTATGAGCCACGTGCGCCTCAGATGTAGCTGTCCTCACAGTACTCAGAACAGGTCTGCGAGAATCTCATCCTAGACGTCACAGCTTTCATATAATATAAATATTAAATACCAATAATCGTGCCCACTTCTAGGTAACAGGCCCCTATGCTATGCAAACAGAATACCAACAAGAAGCATATGAGACCATGTATCATACTGCAAGTACCAATAAATACAAAATATAAATCTTTATTAATGCATATAGACAATCAAAAATTGGACATTAAAGCCATACACATTAAAACCACAAGAACAAACAGCATGGTGGTGGTCAATGCATTAGCCATAGTATATAATAATACATCATAACAATCTACAAAATTAATCCATAAGTGTAAAAATAAGGGCTGTACCGAGCACAAAAAAATATAAACTACATCACAATTAAATCACAAGTGTCAAAGTATTATACCTGTGCCTCAGGTCAAATTAGCCCCAGACCACTACCACAGCACCCCAACGCGCGTTTCGCCGTCGCTTCCTCAAGGGGGTGTGCTGTGGCAAGGCGGGGGGGAGGATATATCTACCCTCACACACAAGACCAGCTGACTGATATGAGCCTATAAAAAAATGTCTCTTACCCAAGATATGTGATGAGGCAGGTGTATACTAATGGCGCATCGCTCCGGCCGCCAGGCACGTGACTGGAAGACAGGCCCGAGTTCCGGAGAGCGAATGACGCGCAAACATGCGCGTCATCGCAGACCGGAAGTTCGGGTCCGTCGCCGGGCACAGAGCATGCGCCGGAGAGATGCGCATCAACCGCCATGTTGGATGCTGGCAAGGAGTGTGGGCTCAAGATATACCAGAGATTATAAGAGGTGAGTATACAAAGCAGAGTAACAGAAAGTTATAATATGTGCCGGAGGTCAGAATGTGATGTCATTAGACATACATGAAAAGCTACCATAATTGTATTTATAATTAACTTATTTTAATGCATAGATAGTATAAATTATTATACATGTATACCTTGGACTATTAATTATTTATTAATTCATCATGTGCAATTAAAAAAAGACGTGAAGGGAAAAACAAAAAAAATTTAAAACTAATATATGAAAAAATATATTGAATCCAATTGTATATGCTGTGTCCAAATCTATGTGATTGTGCCATTTATTGAACTATAATAATATTGATATACATGTGAAATAGGCCGAGTGATAATTTGATTATTTGTAGCCCGAATATATTGTGGCATAATGTGGTTAGTGAGAAGTTGGACTAACCTAATAATTATCAGTGAAATAATGGTCTAACTCTACATAAAGTGCTATGTGAATAAAGTGTGATGTGCTTATTGATAAAGTGCAACAATCACAACCACATTAAATTGTAAGGTGAATACTTGTGAATGTGCCTTGCTGAATCCCTCACTTGGATAACCGAGGGGAGATCTAAAGTGTCATGTGCTGAAAAGTGCATGAGTTATGTTATAATATTAAAATGTAATAGCTTGAATGGTGTCATGTATTAAATAGTTCACCCCCAGAAGGAAGAGACCGTATCATATTTTATGGATCCGATCCATGAATGGCCAACATTACGGCAATACACATGCCCAACCGCACATCCAGTGGGCAATGTATGTCACTTCATCACCCCACCTAAGGGGGAAGGTGAAAAGCCTCGAGCCAACCAATAAATATGATCTACCCTCAATGCACCTCACCCTACCGCCAAAAGTTACGAATGAAATATAAAACCAATAGATACACACTAAACCATAAAATTAGCGACTCACTGCCCATTTCTACTTAAATATATGGGGAAAAGGAGAGCTTCTCATTCAATCCTGAAGGGGACACAGTATCCAATTTCACAATCCATTTCAATTCAATCCTCTCCAATCTTTTGAAAGTGTCTCCTCCACGGGCTCCCAGAATAATCTTGTCAATACCGTATGCTCGAAGATCCTGCCATCTACCATCATGATATTCCAAAAAATGTTTCGGTACAGGTTTGAGTCGGGCTAGCTTTTCCAAATCAGGTTGCGCGTCATTCGCTCTCCGGAACTCGGGCCTGTCTTCCGGTCACGTGCCTGGCGGCCGGGGCGATGCGCCATTAGTATACACCTGCCTCATCACATATCTTGGGTAAGACATTTTTATAGGCTCATATCAGTCAGCTGGTCTTGTGTGTGAGGGTAGATATATCCTCCCCCCCGCCTTGCCACAGCACACCCCCTTGAGGAAGCGACGGCGAAACGCGTCGGGGTGCTGTGGTGGTGGTCTGGGGCTAATTTGACCTGAGGCACAGGTATAATACTTTGACACTTGTGATTTAATTGTGATGTAGTTTATATTTTTTTTGTGCTCGGTACAGCCCTTATTTTTACACTTATGGATTAATTTTGTAGATTGTTATGATGTATTATTATATACTATGGCTAATGCATTGACCACCACCATGCTGTTTGTTCTTGTGGTTTTAATGTCCAATTTTTGATTGTCTATATGCATTAATAAAGATTTATATTTTGTATTTATTGGTACTTGCAGTATGATACATGGTCTCATATGCTTCTTGTTGGTATTTTCAATATAATATAAACCATGTACCAGAGATGCCCCTCTATGCCACCCCACAGCAGGCAGCAGCAACATGCACTGCTACACCGAGGATGGCACCAGATTCCAACTCACCATCCCGAGAGGAGGTCGTTCAAAATGGCCTCTGACACCAAGTTGACTCTCAGGCAGCTGGCTGTGAGTACTGGACAATGGAACCATGAACTGCCTCACAAAGGGTCATCCGCCGGTTCCTGGGGGCCTACGTGTGCCTGAGCAGTGAGTGATCTGCCGTTTTTTATGTGATGTAGTGAATGGGCGCCAGAGCTCGCTCAAGCTGCGGCCTCAGACAGCAAACCCAGACTCCATAGGCGGCTCTTTTAAACCATTAAAGGGGTTGTGCGAGGATACAAAAACCCTTGGGTGCCCGGGATGGAGCAGATTAAAAGAAAGCAAACACTTCCTTACCTCTATGGCCCCTCCCAGCATCCAGTGCTGCGATCTCTCTGGTCCGTTTGGCCACTCACCCATCCTGTGTGACAACACTGGAAATAGAGACAACGGGTGGGCATGGAACACAGAGGTAAGGAAGGTTTTTTTTTTAACCCAGCCACCCAAGGTTTTTTTTTTTTTTTTTAATACCCTTGGACAACCCCTATAAGATTCACAAGTCCAGAATGGTACCAGTTATCAGGTCTCATACTGGGCTGTGAGGTCTTCCTTTTACTCCCCCAGTCTCAGTGTTTTATTACCAATAATAGCATCAATTATTCTAGGATAGACACTTACCCCAATGTTGTCAGTCCCATAGCCTGCAAAAAGGAGAACAATCCATTAGACAGCTCAGTGTTAATGGAAATAAGGAACTTTAAGGGAATCAGTTCAGGATAGCGACAATCCATGTCAGCCAACAGAAGTGCCAGCTCAGGATATAGTGGATTATTCATCACTGGAGAACACCCCCCCCCCCCCCCCCCCCATTTCAGGTTCCCCTCTGTCCAATAGTAGCATTGCTCAAGTTAATAGTAGGGCAGAGCCACTATAACTTCTGAACTAGAAACAATCCTGATCCTATTTTAAAGGGGCGATTCCGCTCTTAAAATGATACCAGAACCGTTTCAGAATATCCATATTTGTACCTTAGGCCAATTTTGGGTTAAGGCTTATATTTATCTCACACTTCAGAGTATGGCATAGCCAAGTCCCTTTTTATGCAGCCCAAAAAACTTAAGAAATCAAATTATGGGTTTGTGTATGATTTGTCATTACAATGCTTAAAGGATTTGACCTGCTATATACCATGGTCTTTATATTGCACCAATTTACAAATCATAGGGGACATATATTTGTTATAAATTGCTTTAAGATGCCAACATGTACATTACTTATCTAAATGACGTTCTCTGTCCACCGCAGCAGGAAACCTGAAAGATGGAGCCAGTCATTACCCATAAAAACCAAGCATTTATAAGGCACAATATCCCCCGAGCTGTCAGATATCTCATCATTACTACTCAGACGTACGAGATTCTCTGATCATCATGGCAGCTGGATGCTGATGTGTAGGTGTAGACCTGACAGTAGTGGAAGCCCAATATCAGCAGAACCACCATTGAGGGGTTTAGCTGTGGCACCATTACTGCAAGTCCATTGTTATGGGCTCCATAATATATTGGGGGTCATTGTATTGAGCCAAATACTTAATCATCTAAGAGAACATAACCAAAAGAGAAGAAAACGTGCTACTGCCAAAAATTAGGGGTACAAAGGAACCCCAGGTAATGAATGACATGCTATGTGATGGTGCACTTATTGATCTAAACCAACATGCTGCATTCTCTCCCGCTGGACTGGGTTTGGGCCAACAAGTGTCACATTATCCCTGCTGAAGCTAAGAGTAGTTCACCATGAACTTAACACATCTCAGATCTCTTCATACAAATGAGGGAATCCACCCCAGGTCTGTAGCAAGATGCAGGACCCAGAGATCACAGTGGGGTCTGTCTGTAAGTCAGGTGTCCTTAAGTAGGGAGACCACCTGTACTGACAGTAAATGCAGGTGTCAGGTAAAGCCAAAAGTCAGTCAGGAATGACACAAGTTACCTTTTTATTTACTTTGCATAAAACTTAGTAACTGCCCATTTACATAGAGGCAGTTCAGTAAAACCCCAATCCTAGTCAAGGAAATCCCTTTAATCTCAATCAAGACTCCAATGAACAAGACTTTATAAAGTCCTTCATAAACACCAAGTTATATACAGTACATGCACCAAGCTCATCTGATAACTTGTATACAAAATCATATACTCCAGTTACAAGTAACAGGGACCCCCACAATAGTACAGGATGTGCTCTCTGACCTCCCTCAGGGCCTGTTACATAGGGTCACACAGCACCCACATACATCTTACCTCTGTGCAGGCTGGGAGACTAGTGAAAGGCTACAGGAGGAGTAGGAGGTTTATATTTGCCACTGCAGCCAATGAAGGAGCTCTGCATAATCAAGAGGGTGTGGCCAGAACATCATTATAGGGAGGAGACAAGACCAGTGACATCACTGGAGAGGGGAATGAGGGCGCGGTCACACGGCCCATTTAGGGCGCTGTCACACGTTGCGTTTGCAAACGCAGACGCAGACCAAACCGCGCCCACCGGGCGGTCCGCGGTCCAATCGCATCGGCGTTTTCAATAGAAACATAGAGAAACGCCGATGCGATTGGACCGCGGACCGCCCGGTGGGCGCGGTTTGGTCTGCGTCTGCGTCTGCAAACGCAACGTGTGACAGCGCCCTTAATAAAAAAAAAACAGATATGTTGTTTTCTGTTAGGGCGCGTTCACACATTGCGTTTTGACCTGCGTTTTCATTGCGTTTGAAACGCATATACAACAGCTGAGGAGGGGTGATTTGCCTAATTACATCACTGTTAACATTTCCGTTTACAAAACACATCGCAAACGCGATGTTAACGCATACGTTAACAACGAGTTAACACATGCGTTAACATTGCATTTACAAACGTAAACGGTAATGTAATTAGGCAAATCACCTCTCATCAGCTGTTGTATATGCATTTCAAACGCAATGGAAACGCGACCAAAACGCAACGTGTGAACGCGCCCTCAGTGTCAGGGCGCCGTTCACACGTTGCGTTTTGGTTGCGTTTTCATTGCGTTTGGAACGCATATACAACAGCTGATGTGAGGTAATTTGCCTAATTACATTACCGTTTACGTTTGTAAACGCAATGTTAACACATGCGTTAACAAAACGCATGCGTTAATGCTTTGTTAACGCATGCGTTAACATCGCGTTTACGATGCGTTTTGTTAACGCATGCGTTAACAGTGATGAAATTAGGCAAATCACCTCTCCTCAGCTGTTGTATATGCGTTTCAAACGCAATGAAAACGCAGGTCAAAACGCAACGTGTGAACGCGCCCTCAGTTTTTCGATTTTTATTATTTCATAGCCATCCGTTTTTCTTTCCCTGCAAATAATAGAAGGTCTAACGGAAGATGTAAAGAAGATACTAACAGACATTATTGTAAGTCTATTAAAAAACAATGGGGAAAAAAACTGATCCGTTTATCATTTGTAAGGGCGCGGTCACACGTTGCGTTTTCATTGCATTTTGAAACACATTACTACAGAGGATGAGAGGTGATTTGCCTAATTATATTACTGTTAACATTAATGTTTACAAAAAAGTAATGTTTATGTGATATTAATGCATGTGTATTAACAGTGTTAACTTGTGTTAACACTGCATTTAAATTGTGTTTTGTAAATGCAAATGTTAACCATAATGTAATTAGGCAAATCACCTCTCCTCAGCTGTAGTAATGTGTATGAAAACGCAACGTGTGACTGCACCTTTAAGCAAAAAAAATGCAACGTGGAAACTGGCCCTTATTGTCTCCTTCCTGACAACTATAGCGATGAATCTACATTCATTTGCATCACAGGTTTAACCCCACATTTTTTGAGCCTAAAATCTCTCTCACTTTTGTCAATTTGGCAAGAAACCCAGGAGGTGGCCTTTGTCTTCGACATTGAACCCGTCTCTTGGCTACGATGTAATTGTACAAGTCAGTGACCAGAAACTAGGACACTATAGCCATAGGTTTATATGCCACATATGGATCTGCCCTGCTGAATGCCCAGTTTTTGGCACAGGCTGCAGAATTACAAATAGACTTGAATTGAGTTTATACTTGCATTTATGTAATGTTTTAGGATCATTTGGACACCCAAGACCTTCTTATTAGGATTTTACATTGTTCCATCAGAAGAATCGGCAAATCACATCCTGCAGGAGCCGGTGCTGGCTGTGATGTCAAACCATTTTTTCAACCAATTATTACAACCCAAAAGGTTTGGGACTCTTGGAGCACTTGCAGTTGCCAACCCCTCGGAGAAATACAAGAGAAAATACATGAAGAACTGGCATCCGAGACATCTGCATCCAAGGGTTTGATCATTTCTTCTCCATAGCTGACCAGGGAACCCAGAGATGTGTCAATTCCTGTGCGGATTGTATGAAAAACAAATTGAATTAAGGGTGAGAAGTGCCCAGGGGTTGGGTTATGCCCTGAGGATAAGGATGTACAGTCCTGCTGATCAATTGATGCTCAAGTATTATACATCCCATTGATCCAGCCAATCTTATGGAAGGGCTGGAAATTTCAAAACACCCCACGGGTATCTCTAGCCCTCGACAATGAATGGGCGCACTATTAGTGCCATTTGTCAGAACAGACCATTCAACATCATCTGTGAGGATCCCAGCACCAATTAGGTATCCATTATCCTGTGGAAGAGTGATGAACTAATAAAATTTCCCATTAAATAAAGTCAAGTGTTACTCTGCAAGGTTGTAAGAAGGGATGAGCAAACCCAATGGCAAAGTTCAGGTCCAGCTCAACTCCCCCACACACAACCAGAACTGGCACAAATTGTGGGTGTTAACCACTTACACACCATGGTATATGCCAGTCCTCCCCAAAATTGCCTTTTAAACAGTTTAAGACAATTAGTGCCAGAACTTCTCAGATATTACTGGGGGGATGTGGTCCTAATATGGAACCCAAACAGGAGTTTTAGGTTCTGGTCCAGCGCAACACCAAATTAAGCAGGTCTGCTCATCCCTAGTTGTAAGCAGCACAGCAGGAATTGGGGTCATCATCCAATATTTGTGGTGTCTGCTTCAGTTGTCACATTACAGCCCAATGTGGATACAGCATGAGATGCCACTACATGTGCAGGCGGATGGCCACACCACACGTGGATTAGTGTTTAGCAGCAGATACTAGAAGAAAGGTTGTATTCAATTGCTTGCAGGAAGGCAAATCCAAACAATTTGTTTACCCACAAAGCAAGTTATCTAGAGATGAGCGAGCACTAAAATGCTCGGGTGCTCGTTACTCGAGCCGAACATTTCCAGATGCTCGAGTGCTCGTTTCGAGTAACGAGCCCCATTGAAGTCAATGGGAGACCCGAGCATTTTTCAAAGGGACCATGGTTCAGGAATAAAAATGTGTTATTTAATTGAAAAATAATGTCTTCTGATAATTTGCAAACATCTGCGATCTATTCTTCACTGTTCCGCGCGTATATTATCTCCCGACAAGTTAGCAGATGTAAAGAACAGTGAAGAATAGAATAAAAACATTGAACACAGTGAACACAGGATCATTTAAGATAAAAACACAGTGCAGAACACAGTGCAGAATAGATTACAGATGTTCGGCACATCTGCTTACTTGTCGGGAGATACGCGCGGAACGGCGCGAACAAAATAGCATGTGAAGAACAATATATATGTGTGTAAAGAACACATTGCAGATGTTTCCATACATCTGCAATGTCTTCTTCACACATATATATTGTTCTTCACATGCTATTTTGTTCGCGCCGTTCCGCGCGTATCTCCCGACAAGTAAGCAGACGTGCCGAACATCTGTAATCTATTCTGCACTGTGTTCTGCACTGTGTTTTTATCTTAAATGATCCTGTGTTCACTGTTTTTATCCTATTCTTCATTGTTCTTCACTGTGTTTTTTTTAATTAAATGCTCGATCTCGAGCAGGGGAAATACTCGTCCGAGCAACGAGCCGTCTCGAGTACCCTAATGCTCGACCGAGCATCAAGCTCGGACGAGCATGTTCGCTCATCTCTAAAGTTATCCCCTATCCACAGGCTATGGCCCAACTTGATTGGTGGGTCTCTGTGTTAGACCCCCACAGATAAGAACAGGGGGTCTGAAGACCTGACAGTTGCACCATACATGTCTATGGAGCTCACGAAAATTGCCTAGTGCTGCACTGTAACTGGGTGTAACAGGTACATCTGACCCATTCTCGTGATCTGTGGAGGATGCATGACTGACCTACTGATCAGCAAATTAGGCTCTAGCACTTGCTTTGTAGGACAACCCCTTTAAGGAAACTGGTAACATAGGAACATGAGAAGTAGCCCCACATTGATTTTAACATCAAATTGTTCTGATTTATGCAATAAGTGGCAAACAATCATATGGGCAGCACAAGATGAAGGGTCATCATGATGGTGCCATTCATAATGGCAGCATGGTTGTTTGGTGGTTAGAATTACAGCCTTGCAGCGCTGGGGACCTGGGTTCAAGTCCCAGGGTCAACTTCTGAAAATAGTTTTATCTTCTGCTTTTACATGGGTTTCCTCCCACACTAAAAAAAATATACTGGTATAGGGATTAGATTGTGAGCCCCATTGGAACAGATTTGGAAAGCTCTGTGTAGCGCTACATAATCTGTGTGCGCTATATGAATAAAGTTATTATCGAAGTTGCTTCCAGGAGACCATCAACAGGATGATAGAACAACTTAATACATATTGTAACCATAAGCTGTAGATTGTGATCCCAGAGAACCAACTATGTATCACCCTAAACTAGAATTACACAGAAATCACAAGTTTGATATTTGCTTTATTAGAACACAAGATTATTCTGTAAAGTTTCATACAAGCACAAAACATCCGGCATCTTCAGCTGATTTCAGCAAATTCTCCATTCGGATTCTGTGTCCCTCGGATATATGGACTCATCCAGGAAAGCTATGGCGGCACGGTGGCTGAGTGGGTAGCACTTCTGCCTTGCAACATTGGGGTCCTGGGTTCGAATCCACCTGAGTGAAGTTGGCCCCCCCCACCTTGTTCAAATCAAGCAAAATTGGTGTCAAACGTTTGTGCTATGTTTGTGCAGCAGAAATTTTCGTTTGTGCCGCTATCGTTTAAGATTTTAATGAAAGTTTCCAGAGGTCATCAGAGGTCAACCAGCCCCCCCACATTGCCCAAATGAAACAAAACTGGGACCGAACAATTCTGCTACGTTTGTGCTGCTCAAATTTTTGTTTGTGCTGCTTTTGTTTTGAATATATGAACAAAAAATTAAAGTTCAAGCAGCCCCCCCACATTAACCTAATCAAACAAAACTGGTGTCAAACGTTAGTGCAGCAAAAATTTTCATTTCTGCCGCTATCATTTTTAATATATTCATACTTTTTTGCAAAGGTCATTAGAGTTCATTTCTTCCAAAGTACAATGTGTTTGCTAGCTCCCCCTGGTGATCAAACCAGGGAAGTGTCTCTAGGTTTGTTTTTTACCAGTTCATCCTAAACACCTTGAACACCTGAACATACCTTAAAAATTATAGTGGCACAAACGAAAATTTTTGCTGCACAAACTAGCACTAATGTTTGACACCAGTTTTGTTTGATTCGGTTAATGGGGGGGGGGGGGGGGGCTGCTTGAACTTTTGAACTTTCATTTTTTGTTCGTATATTCAAAACAAAAGCAGCACAAACAAAAATTTGCGCAGCACAAACCAACACAAACGTAGCAGAATTGTTCAGTCCCAGTTTTGTTCGAGTTGGGCAATGTGGGGGGGGGGGGGCTGGTTGACCTCTGGAAACATTCATTAAAATCTCAAAAACGATAGCGGCACAAACAAAAATTTCTGCTGCACAAACCAGCACAAATGTAGCACAAACGTTTAACACCAATTTTGTTTGATTTGAACAAGGTGGGGGGGCCAACTTCACTCAGGTTTCGAATCCTACCCAGGTCAACATCTGCAAAGAGTTTGTATGTTCTCTCAGTGTTTGCGTGGGTTTCCTCCGAGTCCTCCGGTTTCCTCCCACACTCCAAAACATACTGTTAGGTTGTTTAGATTCTGAGCCCCATGGGGACAGGGACCTATTTGCCATGCTTTGTGCAGCGCTGCGTAATCTGTGTGCGCTATATAAATAAAGAATTAGAAAGAATTAGAAGCTACGGAGGAAACAAAGACCAAGTTATTCGATAGGGTCCAAAGTTCATAGAAAGCATAAAGATATCACTTATCTTTAACACTAATACTGTTTTATCGTGGCAAAACTCACCTAGGATCCGCTGATGACAGGCAGAGTCTCCATCGCTAAATTGTCTTGTCAGATTGAAGCCCAGTGACTTTCCATTCAACCAGAATCTATGGCAGTTTTGCTAGAGAAGACTGAATGTGGCCAGAATCTGAAAAACCCAATGGGACATTATTTTGCAACAATCCATAAGCAGTTATTGTAGCCCATTAAGATGTAGAAGCTCAGAATGGTACCAGTCATCAGGTCTCAGACTGGGGTGGTACAAGGAAGATCATCACAGCCCAGTATAATAGTGTTTTATCACCATTACTTATATTGTGCTAATAGTTTAGCCACTATACTATTCTAGAACAGACACTTACCTCAATGTTATCAGTCCTTTGGCCTGCAAAGAGGAGAGAACAAGCAATTAGACAGCTTAATGTTAGGCGTGTTCCTTATGGACATTAAGGGGATCTCTTCAGGATAGCGACGATCCTTGTCACGGCCAACACAAGTGCCAGCTCAGGGTATAGTGGATTATTCATCACTGGAGACCTTCAATCATTAACAGTACAGTGCTGAGTACAAGCCCCTTATTTGCCTACCAAAATTTGGCACTAATATATACACCCCATGTAATTATGGCTACTTCAGGGTAAAGCCAGTGAGAGTAGACATCCTATAGCAGCGATGGTGAAACTTTTGGAGACTGAATGCCAAAACTACCACCAAACCCACTTAAAGGCAAAGTGCCAACATGGCAATTTAAGCAGTAACATGTTGCTACCTGTTTTGTCATGGCTTTTAATTGTATTGGTGTCCTGAGGACAGCAATAGAGTTGAAAGAAGAAATTCGGATTATCATTGTAGCTTCTTTCCAGGGTGCCCTTAAGAATTGCAGGGCCAAGAGCATGGTATGGATGTGTATTTAAAATGGCACTGATCACAGCACATTCTGGGTGGCCAGGGACTACAGGAGTCCTGCCTGGAAACTGATCGGGCGATGGCCTGGGTGCCCACAGAGTGCTCCGAGTGCCACCTGTGCCATAGGTTCGCCACCACTGTCCTATAGCAATTTACACATAGGAAACCTGTTATACGAGAACTTCGCTAATGAGTATTCAAGGCTATGATTCCATGTTGTAATGTAATCTAAATTCACCCAAACATATCCCCTTTAATATTCATTTATAAGCCCTCCTTACCATAATGATGTTCTGGCCATGGCAGCAGTCACCTGTAACCCTGAAAGATGGAACCAGTCATTACCAGGGCAACATAACAGTAATTATAATGTACAATATCCTCCAAGCTGTCAGGATCCAGATTTCTCATCAATAATTTCAGACGAACGAGATTCACTGATCATCATGTCAGCTGGATGGGCGAGGTCTTGTTACACGACTACTTTACTCAGGTCATTGCACCCAAATATGAGAAGTTTGAAAAGCTTTTGTGTCTCTTATTATCAGCAATCTAAGGGCAAGAACCTATAGGCCCCGTTCAGACAATGCTTAAAGGACATCTACCATCAGGATCAAGGTTTGTAAACCAAGCGTGCTTACATACTGGTGTTCCCCCTCTGGAAAGATCCACTGAGCTTTTGTTTTTACAAAAATAGGCTATAAAAAGTCTATGCAAATGAGCCCAAGTGGGGCTCTGGGCTGAATAAAGGTTAATCAGCTCAAAGCACCACAGGCTCATTTGCCCAATTTAAACTTTTCATAACAAAGTTACAAAAGAAAAAAGCAGATGGTGCCAGAGGGAGCTCACAGCAGCGTGTGAGTGCACTTTGTTTACAAACCTTCATCCTGGTGGCAGATTTCTATAAGAAACTGCAGTCTCACTGTTTGAACCAAGACTTACCAGAAAGTTCAAAGAAACAGTTCTGTCAGCTCACCTGGGACGCAGTGGATTAGTGGAGAAGTGAACTCAAGCTCGAATATCGCCCGCTTCACAGGAGGCACTCAATCAAGGAAAGGGAGGAGGAACTCCGGCTCAAGAGTAAACTTCAATCCAGGTAGGTAAAATCGAAGAGACTTTTATTGAAGATATACAAACAACATGATAAAACGGATTGGCATGGGTAGCGGGAAGGGTCCCTGGAATGCCTACGCGTTTCGGATAAACTCTGTATCCTTATTCATGGCTGGAATAGACATGAATAAGGATACAGAGTTTATCCGAAACGCGTAGGCATTCCAGGGACCCTTCCCGCTACCCATGCCAATCCGTTTTATCATGTTGTTTGTATATCTTCAATAAAAGTCTCTTCGATTTTACCTACCTGGATTGAAGTTTAGAGATGAGCGAGCACTAAAATGCTCGGGTACTCGTTATTCGAGACGAACTTTTCCCGATGCTCGAGTGCTCGTCTCGAATAACGAGCCCCATTGAAGTCAATGGGAGACTCGAGCATTTTTCAAGGGGACCAAGGCTCTGTACAGGGAAGCTTGGCCAAACACCTGGGAACCTCAGAAAAGGATGGAAACACCACGGAAATGGACAGGAAACAGCAGGGGCAGCATGCATGGATGCCTCTGAGGCTGCTTAATCGCACCATTATGCCAAAATTATGGGCAACAGCATGGCCATGACAGAGTGACAGAATGAAGCTAGATAGCATCTAAAACATCCAATAATTGACCCTGACACTATAGGGGACGGCATGCAGAGGCAGCAGGCTAGAGAGTGTCATGGCGACATACCCTAAATGGACTCAGGCTTCAAACCAATGGGTGGCAGAGAGGAACCAAAGGAGGTGAGCAAGAAGCGCTCAAATAATATCGGTACATGATAAAAGTTTGCCAGTATATTTTGTGGATTACACAGCAGGGTGGCGACAAAGTTAACATGGAAGCCATGAAAACAACCCAAATTTGTGCCTGACACACCTCGTTTGATAAGGGGACGATGTATGGAGGCAGCTATATGGACGACTTTTGGAGGTAGCAATGGAGACAACGTGTGGAGGCTGCTATGGAGACAATTTAATTTGGATAGTGCCTGTATGTGGCAGTCCAAAAAAGTTTTCAAACCAGAGGAGCAGGTAGGTGGCCCTCCAGAAAAATGGAATAGATGGAGTGCCTGTATGTGGCACTCCCAAAAATTGTTTAAAACAGAGGACCGGGTAGGTGGCCCTCCAGAAAAATTAAATGCATAGAGTACTATAGCTAGAGCCAGTGGGCCCTGTCAAAAAATAGCCAGTTTCCTCTGCTTTAGTGTACAAAGAGGAGGAGAAGGAGGAAAATGAGGAGGAGGAGGAGTGCATAAATTATTCAGGTTGAGCTTCCTTCACCTGGTGGAGATTGGAAATTATGAGAAATCCAGGCTTTATTCATCTTAATAAGCGTCAGTCGACAGGCGTGTACGCTTATCGGTGATGATGCCACCAGCTGCACTGAAAACCCGCTCGGACAACACGCTAGCGGCAGGGCAGGCAAGAACCTCCAAGGCGTACAGCGCCAGTTCGTGCCACATGTCCAGCTTTGAAACCCAGTAGCTGTAGGGAGCTGTGTGATCATTTAGGACGATGGTATGGTCAGCTACGTACTCCCTCACCATCTTTCTGCAAAGATCAGCCCTACTCTGCCGAGACTGGGGACAGGTGACAGTGTCTTGCTGGGGTGACATAAAGCTGGCAAAAGCCTTGTAAAGCGTACCCTTGCCAGTGCTGGACAAGCTGCCTGCTCGCCTACTCTCCCTCGCTACTTGTCCCGCAGAACTACGCACTCTGCCGCTAGCGCTGTCAGAAGGGAAATACTGTTTCAGCTTGTGCACCAGGGCCTGCTGGTATTCATGCATTCTCACACTCCTTTCCTCTCCAGGGATGAGAGTGGAAAGATTTTGCTTGTACCGTGGGTCCAGGAGAGTGAATACCCAGTAATCGGTGCTGGAATAAATTCTTTGAACGCGAGGGTCACGGGATAGGCAGCCTAGCATGAAATCTGCCATATGCGCCAGAGTCCCAACGCGCAAGAATTCACTCCCCTCACTGGCCTGACTGTCCATTTCCTCCTCCTCCTCCAACTCCTCTTCTTCTGCCCATACACGCTGAACAGTGAAGGTCTGAGCAATGCTCCCCTCTTCTGTCTCGCCAACATTCTCCTCCTCTTCCTCCTCATCCTCCTCCACCTCCACCTCCTCCGATATGCGCTGAGAAACAGACCTAAGGGTGCTTTGGCTATCAACAAGGGAATCTTCTTCCCCCGTCTCTTGTGACGAGCGCAAAGCTTCCGACTTCATGCTGATCAGAGAGTTTTTCAACAGGCCAAGCAGCGGGATGGTGAGGCTGATGATGGCGGCATCGCCACTGACCATCTGTGTTGACTCCTCAAAGTTACTCAGCACCTGACAGATATCAGACATCCACTCCTCATTGTAGACTTGAGGAAGCTGACTGACCTGACTACCAGTTCTGGTGGAAGTTGACATCTGGCAGTCTACAATCGCTCGGCGCTGCTGGTAAACTCTGGATAACATGGTCAGTGTTGAATTCCACCTCGTGGGCACGTCGCACAACAGTCGGTGAGCGGGCAGTTGGAGGCGGCGCTGCGCTGCCCTGAAATGCGCACAGATGCGGCGCACCTTCGTGAGCAAATCTGACAGATTGGGGTATGTCTTGAGGAAACGCTGAACTATCAGATTTAACACATGGGCCAGGCATGGCACATGTGTCAGTCTGCCGAGTTGCAGAGCCGCCACCAGGTTACGGCCGTTGTCACACACAACCATGCCTGGCTTCAGGTTCAGCGGTGCCAGCCACAGATCAGTCTGCGCCGTGATGCCCTGTAATAGCTCTTGGGCGGTGTGCCTTTTATCGCCTAGGCTCAGCAGTTTGAGCACCGCCTGCTGTCGCTTAGCGACGGCACTGCTGCTGTGCCTAGAGCTAGCGACTGATGGCGCCATGCCCACGGATGGTAGTTCGGAGGAGGAGGTGGAGGAGGGGTGGGAGGAGGAGGAGGCATAGTAGGCCTTTGAGACCTGGACCGAGGTAGGCCCCGCAATCCTCGGTGTCAGCAGTATATGACCAGCCCCAGGGTCAGACTCGGTCCCAGCCTCCACCAAGTTAACCCAATGTGCCGTCAGCGATATATAGTGGCCCTGCCCGGCAGCACTCATCCACGTGTCCGTGGTCAGGTGGACCTTGTCAGAAACGGCGTTGGTCAGGGCACGGATGATGTTGTCTGACACGTGCTGGTGCAGGGCTGGGACGGCACATCGGGAAAAGTAGTGGCGGCTGGGGACCAAATACCGAGGGGCGGCCGCCGCCATGAGGTTGCGAAAGGCCTCGGTCTCTACTAGCCTATAGGGCAGCATCTCCAGGCTAAGCAATCTGGAGATGTGGACATTGAGGGCTTGGGCGTGCGGGTGGGTTGCACTATATTTTCTTTTCCGCTCCAGCGTCTGGGGTATGGAGAGCTGAACGCTGGTGGATGCTGTGGAGGATCGTGGAGGCGACAATGGGGTTTTTGTGCCAGGGTCCTGGGCAGGGGGCTGACTAGCAGCTGACACAGGGGAAGGAGCAGTGGTGTGCACGACCGGAGGTGAACGGGCTTGGTGCCACTGAGTGGGGTGTTTAGCATTCATATGCCTGCGCATACTGGTGGTAGTTAAGCTAGTAGTGGTGGAACCCCTGCTGATCCTGGTTTGGCAAAGGTTGCACACCACAGTCCGTCGGTCATCCGGTGTTTCCTTAAAGAACCTCCAGACTTCTGAAAATCTAGCCCTCGCCACGGGAGCTTCACTACGTGACACATTTGGCGCTGATGCACCAGCTCTGGCCCTGCCTCTCCGTCTGGCCCCACCACTGCCTCTTCCAACCTGTTCTGGTCGAGGACTCTCCTCCGTCTCAGAAGCACTGTGTTCACCCGGCCTCTCAACCCAGCTTGGGTCTGTCACCTCATCATCCTCCGATCCCTCAGTCTGCTCCCCCCTCGGACTTCCTGCCCTGACAACAACTTCCCCACTGTCTGACAACCGTGTCTCCTCATCGTCGGACACCTCTTTACACACTTCTTCCACTACGTCAAGAAGGTCATCATCACCCACAGACTGCGACTGGTGGAAAACCTGGGCATCGGAAAATTGCTCAGCAGCAACCGGACAAGTGGTTTGGGACTGTGGAAAGGGTCCAGAAAACAGTTCCTCAGAGTATGCCGGTTCAAATGCCAAATTTTCCTGGGAGGGGGCAGACTGGGGGGGAGGAGGCTGAGGTGCAGGAGCTGGAGGAGTGCCGATTTCGGTGACATGGGTGGACTGCGTGGAAGACTGACTGGTGGACAAATTGCTCGAAGCATTGTCGGCAATCCACGACATCACCTGTTCGCACTGTTCTGGCCTCAACAGTGCTCTACCACGAGTCCCAGTAACTTCAGACATGAACCTAGGGAGTGTAGCTCTGCGGCGTTCCCCTGCTCCCTCATAAGCAGGTGGTGTCTCACCCCGCCCAGGACCACGGCCTCTGACCCCTGCAGTAGTTGGACGCCCACGTCCCCGCCCTCGTCCTCTACCCCTAGCCCTCGGGTTAAACATTTTGAAAATGAAAGTTATAACTTTAATTTTTTTTTTACTTTTTTTGTGGTGTTTTTTAGTTTTTAAAACCAAACGATGCTATCCTATTGCTATGGCTATTTTCTAGCCAAGTATGAAAGCACACTGCTATGCCAGATGAGATGACGCTGAGTTATGAAAAAATAAACGTAAAATAAAAAGAAACTGCCAGACTGTGCCTAATTGAAATCAAACCCCTAATAAATTGTCCCACTTTGGTGTTTGAGGTGGATATGTGCGTCACTAAGAGCTAAACACAACGGTAGCAAGTCCCCCTGCAAATTCCTCACAATATGGTACTAGCTGCACTACTAGTGCCAGCAAGCCCAGCCACAAGCAAACAAAAAAAAAGGAAAATATAACGCTATTGTAGGCCTAAGAAGGGCTGTTGGGTTCTTGTTGAATCACTCCTGCCTAACACTATTCTAATAGAACAGCCTAACGCTTTCCCTGACCAGCAGCAGCTCTCTCCCTAGCGGCATCCAGACACAGAATGATCCGAGCAGCGCAGGCAGGGGCTAGTCTATCCCAGGGTCACCTGATCTGGCCAGCCAACCACTGCTATCAACGTGTAAGGGTACCACGTCATGCTGGGTGGAGTGCAGAGTCTCCTGGCTTGTGATTGGCTCTGTTTCTGGCCGCCAAAAAGCAAAACGGCGGGAGCTGCCATTTTCTCGAGCAGGCGAAGTATTCGTCCTAGCAACGAGCAGTTTCGAGTACGCTAATGCTCGAACGAGCATCAAGCTCGGACGAGTATGTTCGCTCACCTCTATTGAAGTTTACTCTTGAGCCGGAGTTCCTCCTCCCTTACCAGTAAGTTAGGCCACGTAGAGATGTAATCTTCATTCTGCATTACTTTTGGATCCACCTGCTGCAGAGACTATGGTCAGATTTATACTGCATACAGCAAAGGCTTCAGAGAACAGATGCTGCTCAGTTGTTCATACATTTTCATTGTTCATCAAGTTCTATTGTTCTAGTTATTTTCATCATCACAGCCCTATAGTCTACAGGACACTATATAGTTACATACCTGCAATACTGTGCCTATATAGTGCCATGTTCTCCAGTAAGCCTGCAAGGAAAGGCAAGAGGTTAGAGTTACACATTTTATCTTCAGATTCTATTTAACTAGCTGACATTTTACAGAATTTTCTGAAGGGCTTAACAATACAGTCATTGACTTTAATAAATTATAACGGTAGCCAATTTTCACTAAGGACAGATTGCAGAAGGCCATCACACCTGCAGTGCAAAAAAAAAAAACACACAAGAGTGGGGGAGTGATGAGCTGTACAGGAGCACAAAGGTAGGGGCTGGGAGCTGAGCAGTGAGTAACAGACAAGTCACATATTTGAAATGCATCAAAGCCCAACCCCTATGACTACCCCAGAATTCTGTCAGGGTGAAAGGCAAGTTATAACACTTATATTATAATGCAAATGCTTAAAGGACACCTGTCATCAGGTCTGTCACTACTATCTTTTAGAGCAGCTCACGAGTATCCCAGCTTTTATCTAGATATTTCATACATCATAAAATCATCTATTCTTTATTATGCAAATGAGCCTGGTCACATGGTGGAGCGTGGCCACCAGCAAGCACATGTAGCAGCCATCACATGGAGCAGCTGTCAGTCAAGCACTGGGGGTGTGGCTGTACCTCCCACTCATGAATAAGCTGGACGGCTTGAATATGCTAATGACTCATTGGACATTTCACAGGTCATTTGCATACAGCTTTAGGACCTCATTGCTTAGGTTTACAGGCATGTAGAGGGACAAAGGGATAGGGACAATGATTTCTAATGGCAGTTTATGAAAATATATTTAGTTTAGGGGGGGTTATTTTGCCTGATGGGTTCTCTTTAAAGGCAGAGGCTTTTTTTGCACTGCAGGTGAGGGACTTCTGCAACTGGTCTTTATTTGAAAATAAGGTCCCTGGTGACAGGTTCCCTTTAAGCTGTGAATCAGAGGGGCATTAAAGCAAACTCCAACCCTCAGACTGGCATCCTTCCTCTCCTCCTGAGGTAACCAGAGAGTTCAACCTTTTCAGGCTCTGGCACCGTACATGAGGTCGGATGGGTGAAGGTTTCATCATTTGGGTAGGAAACCAGTCAAACCCAATTCACCCATTAGACTGAACAAACCTGTAACTGGAGATGTCCACTGCAGATCTTTATGTTCAACATCTAATAAGAGTATGTATTCGAAATTTGGCTCAATAATTAGTGTCACGGCGAGGACACTGCCGCCTCGTCACGTGACTTGGGGTGCAACTGTATGAGTTAATTTAGCCTACTCAAACTTGCACTCACCTTTTACTCAGGACACAAATTGAGCATAAATAACACCTGATACAGCTCCAGCACCCCCCCCCCCCCCCCCGCTACCACCACTTATTGCATTTATACTGGGACCAATAAGTATCCCACTCTACAACAACTCTTGCTCTCAAGCAGTCACCTTGTCACACCACTACACATGCACACTCAGCACTCTAGTAGTCACACTTCACAAGGCTATGAGTTCGCAGAGCATACAGGGACCAAAATTAAAGTGAAAACCTTTAATTACAAAAAATTGATCAGTGCATAAAAGATATTAAAAACAAAAGAATTACAAAATAAAATGACACACAACACGGCAAAACAGTTATAAAATAAAAAGGGAGAAAAACAACAGAAACTTACAACTTAAAGTAAATCCTGATTCCCTGGAGGTGGGAGAAATAAGGAACACACTCAGCTTGTCAAGCAGCCCCCAAAACGTGAACACCATTTCCTAGATTTCATATTGTTTTATATCTCAGTTTGGTTCAGGTTTCAGAACCTCCATTCATTAATTAGTCCAGTGGGTCATTCAGGATTGGGTAAAGTGTTATGAGGGGGGAGAGTCCAGGAATATTAAACAGTTCTTTGTTTCCAAATCCCTAGATGCAGGGGTGGGGTAGGTGCAGAGGAGAGGTGACCAAATGGCTTTTGAGGTCACCAGAGAACATTCTGCAGGTCAGAGTTTCAGGTTGTAAGGATCTCCAGGATGTTGTAAAGAAGCCTGGACACTTCAATGGATGCCACATATTTCAACAAAGTTTGTAATTACCCTATAGTTACCTGTAATAAGAGTATGCATTAGAAATTTGGCTCAATAATTAGCCTGTCAGAATTATACATCAATCTGCATTTTGCAGAGAGCTTGCTGCACCTTTCCATCCTGTTCTAATGTGTAACAAACCCAACCCTGATCAGACTGTCCCAGCTGGAACATGGCCTCCTTCCTCTCCTCCTGAGGTAACCAGTGGGTTCAACCTTTTCAGGCTCTGGCACCGTACAGGAGGTCGGACAGGTGAAGGTTTCATCATTTGGGCTGAGGCATGGGAAATTATCCATGGCCAGTGTCTACTAGAACTTGCCTCACATAAATACCCATTTCTACCATGACCCACCACTTGTGCCATTACTAGCATACCCACCCATCTTGTGCAAGTCATTGTCTTCTAGACGGAGATAAAGGGCGTCCTGTGGAAAGAAAAGCTGTTAAGTACAAGACTTGTGGGAACAAGGCGGTATAACAATGGCTGCCTCGTCTTAGAATCAAAAGAAACATCACTAAACCAGTCAGATATATGCTTGTTCCTTGTCATATTACATCAGTGATAAATGCAACACCCTTTAAGGAAATCTACCATCGAAATCCATCATGATAAACCAGGGACACTTCTAGATCCAGGCACGGGGGCTGTGGTAATCTTATATTTGTTATCCATGGCCTCCTTCCTTATAAAGTAAGCAGTTCAAATTATGCAAACATGTCAAAAGGGCCCCATCTACCACTCACCACACCTGCTGTAATCTCACACTGGGAGAGGGAACTGTGTTTACACAGTATAATAGCCCGTGAAGCTAGAGGACTGTAGTGCTCTGGCAACACCCCAAAGCCCTTCTGACTCAATTACCTCAATTTCAAAAACAGATTTTAGGAGGCAGTGGATATTATTACTATTGTCACAAATGTATGGATTTATAAGTGCTACTGCTCTATCACGCTTGATTTTGATGGATTTCCTTTGACATTTTCAAGACTTGCCTACAGTCACATCTTCCAACATCCTTGGACACCTGAGGAAAGAAGGTTTTAATATAAACTAAAACTCAGCGGAACATGCAATGTATAACAAAGGCAGCCTCATCTCAGAATTAAGGGTGACCTCACTAGCCAGTAGGATATATGCTTGTTTCTTGTTATAGTCATCATGGATAAGGCACAACACTAGAAAATTAGATTTTATTGAATCACATGAAGCCTCATCATCCGACATCTTTATCTCATGTAAAAGACTCCAATGAACAAGACTTTATAAAGTCCATCATAAACACCAAGTTATATACAGTACATGCACCAAGCTCATCTGATAACTTCTATACAAAATAATAAAGTCCAGGTAAAAAAATGTCCAACACATTGCTGAGTCTACACATTGGAGAGAACTACACCCCCATATCCTTACTAGTAACAGAGACCCCACAATAGTGCAAGATGTCATCTCTGACCTACCTCAGGGCCTGTTACATAGGGTCACACTGCACCCACATACATCGTACCTCTGTGCAGGCTGGGAGACTAGTGAAGGGCTGTAGGAGGAGTAGGAGGTTTATATTTGCCACTGCAGCCAATGAAGGAGCTCTGCATAATCAAGAGGGTGTGGCCGGAACATCATTATAGGGAGGAGACAAGACCAGTGACATCACTGGAGACGGGGAATGAGGCCGCGTTCACACAGGAAGTTTCAGTTGTGATGCGTTTTTCAAATGTTTGCTTGCGTTTGCATTTATTAAATCTGCAACACTTGATGTGTGGGAATTGCAGGCAGCGGTGTCTCTTGGAATTTGTAAAATCTTCTCCCTGTTGTTTATGCATGTAATAGCATGCATTTTGAAAAATGAAGACAAAAAGATGCAGGGGAGAAAATGCCAAGTTAGGACACTTGAAGGGCATCTACCACCAGGGTGAAGTACTGTATGCAAACGAGCCTCAGGGGCTCCATAGGTGTTAAAGAAGCTTTCATCATTTGGACTCCTCTAAGACCACCTTATTAGAAGAATTAGCAAATCACATCCTGCAGGAGCCGCTGCTGTGATATTAAACCATTATCTCAACCAATTAGAAGAGCCCAAAACGTTTGGGACTCTTGGAGCATTTGCAGTTGCCAACCCCTCGGAGAAGTACAACAGAAAATACACGAAGAACTGACATCCAAGACATCTGCATCCAAGGGTTTCATCATTTCTTCTCCACAGCTGATCATAGAACCCAGAGATGTGTAAATCCCTGTGCTGATTGTATGGAAAACAAATTGATATAAAGTGCCCAGGGGTTGGGTTATGCCCTGAGGAAATGTACAGTCCGGGGGCAGTCCTGCTGATCAATTTATGCTCAAGTATTATACATCCCATTAATCCAGCCAATCTTATGGAAGGGCTGGAAATTTCAAAACACCCCACGGATATCTCAAGTCCTCGACAATAAATGGGTGCGCCATTAGTATAATTTGTCAGAACAGACCATTCACATCATCTGTGAGGATCCCAGCACTGATTAGTTATCCATTATCCTGTAGAAAGGTAAAACTTTAGAATTCCCTGTTTAAATAAAGTCAAGTGTTACTCTGCAAGGTGGCAAGTAGGGATGAGCAAACCCAATGGCAAAGTTCAGGTCCAGCTCAACTCCCCCACACACAAGAAGCACTGGCACAAATTGTGGGTGTTAACCACTTACACACCATGGTATATGCCAATCCTCCCCAAAATTGCATCCAGCAGCATTTAAAAAGTTTAAGGGCGCGTTCATAACGCGACGCTAGCACACAGGGGGGAGTTTGGGACGATCGCATATGCGTTTCCAGAGAAACGCATGCGATCGGGTTGTTAATCGCATGCGTTTCCCGGGACGCGACGATAGCGGAATGTGTGAACGCGCCCTCACACCCACAATTGGTGCCAGAACTTCTCAGGTGTTACTGGGGGACGTGGTCCTAGTCTGGAACCCAAACAGGAATTTTGAGGCCGCAGTCACACGTACCGCTAGGCGTCCGTTCATAACGCGACGCTAGCACACAGGGGGAGGTCCTCGGCCTGAACGCACATGCGTTTCTCTGGAAACGCATGTGCGTTCGGGTTGAAGACCTCCCCCTGTGCGCTAGTGTCGTGTTATGAACAGACGCCTAGCGGTACGTGTGACCGTGGCCTAAGTTCTGGTCCAGCTCAACACTGAATTAAGCAGGTCTGCTCATCCCTAGTTGTACACAGCACAGCAGGAACGAGGGTCATCATCCAATATTTGTGGTGCCTGCTTCAGATCTATCACGTTACAGCCCAATGTGGATACAGCATGAGGCACCATTACATGGGCAGGCAGGTGGCCAAACCACAGATTAGTGTTTAGCAGCAGATACTAGAAGGAAGGTTGTGGTCAATTGCTTGCAGGAAGGCAAATCCAAACATTTATTTGTTTACCCACGAGGCAAGTTATGCCCTATCCAAAGCCAACTTGCTGATTGGTAGGGATCTCGGTGTTAGACCCCTACAGATAAGAACAGGGGGTCTGAAGACCTGAGTGAAGTTGGCCCCCCCACCTTGTTCAAATCAAACAAAACTGGTGTCAAAACGTTTGTGCAGCAAAAATGTTTGTGCTGCTATTGTTTAAGATTTTAATGAAAGTTTCCAGAGGTCAACCAGCCCCCCCACATTGCTGGTGCCTATCAATTCTGCTACGTTTGTGCTGCTCAAATTGTTTGTGCCGCTTTTGTTTTGAATATATGAACAAAAAAATTAAAGGTCAAAAGTTCAAGCAGCCCCCCACATTAACCGAATTGAACAAAACTGGTGTCAAACGTTAGTGCTACATTTGTACAGTTATTTTTAATATATTCATACTTATTCCAGAGGTCAGAGTTCATTTCTTCCAAATTGCAATGTGTTTGCTAGCTCCCCCTGTTGATCAAATCAGGGAAGTGTCACCAGGCTTGTTTTTTACCAGTTCATCCTAAACACCTGAACATACCTTAAAAATCATAACGGCAAATGAAAATTTTTGCTGCACAAACATAGCACTAACGTTTGACAACAGTGTTTGATTTGGTTAATGTGGGGGCTGCTTGAACTTTTGACATTTAATTTTTTGTTCATATATTCAAAACAAAAGCAGTACAAACAAAAAATTGAGCAGCACAAACAGCAGAATTGATCGGCACCAGTTTTGTTTGGGCAATGTGGGGGGGCTGGTTGACCTCTGGAAGCTTTCATTAAAATCTTACAAATGCGGCACAAACGAAAATTTTTGCTGCACAAACCAGCACAAAATGTTTGACACCAATTTTGTTTGATTTGAACAAGGTGGGGGGCCAACTTCACTCAGGTGGTCTGAAGAGCTGCCAGTCGCCCCATACATATCTATGTAGCTCACAAAAATTGACTTATAATGCACACCAGCCATCTCTGGGTGTAACGGGTACATTGACCAGTTTGTGATCTATGGAGGATGCATGACTGACCTGACCAGCAAATTAGGCTCTAGCACTTGCTTTGTAGGACAACCGCTTCAAGGAAACTGGTAAAATAGGAACATGAGAAGTAGCCCCACTGATTTTTAACATCAAATAGTGATCTGATTTATGCAACAATTCACAACCATATGGGCAGCACAAGATGCAGGGTCATCATGAGGGTGCCATTCACAAGGGCAGCATGTTTAGTGGTTAGAATTACAGCCTTGCAGTGCTGGGGACCTGGAGTCAAGTCCCAGGGTCAACATCTGAAAAGTTTGTTTTTCTGTGTTTACATGGGTTTCCTCCCACAATCCAAAACATACTGGTATAAGGATTAGATTGTGAGCCACATTGGAACAGATTTGGAAAGCTCTGTAGCGCTACATAATCTGTGTGCACTATACAAGTGAAATTATCCAGTTTCCTCCAGGGGACCAATGTCTAACAGGATGAGAACTTAAAGAGGACCTGTCATGCCGAAATAGCCCCCCACAACCCTCTTCCTAGCAGCATGTATTGCTTAATCGCTGTCGGCTATCCTATATATCAATCATTCGGACGGCATGGTCAATAAGCCTGCTGCAGTCAGTGCAGCATGGCAGGCCATGTGAATAAGCCCCGCTGTTAATGAAACAGCATCGGCACGGCCACATAGCGGAGAGTCGGCAGCGATTACGCAATACATGCTGCCGGCTTCTCCTATAGGTCCTAGGGGGGCATGCTGGGGGAGTGTCGGCCAGCCCCCTTATGAATAACGCCAACTGCAGCCCACCAGATACGAGGATCCGACCTCTTATTTTGTAAGGGGTCGGATTTGTTAAAACCACGTTTATGGTCAGATTTTAAAAAAAAATTACTGGGGAGAAAGGGGCTAGGGAGAGGGTTATGAGGGGCCCATTTGGTGGGAGGTTTATTTTTGGGTGACAGGTCCTCTTAAATACATATTGTAACCATCATCTGCAGATTGATCCCAGAGACCCAACCATGTATCACCCTAAACTACACTGAAATCACAAGTTTGATATTTTGTTTATTAGAAAAGTTTATTCTGTAAAGTTTCATACAGGCACAAGACATCCGGCATGTTCAGCTGATTTCAGCAAATTCTCCATTTGGATTCTGTGTCCCTCAGATATATGGACTCATCCGGAAAGCTATGAAGGAAACAAAGACCAAAGTTATTCCATAGGGTCCAATATTCATAGAAAGCCTAAAGATATCAATAAGATAAGTGATGTTATAATAGCTCAGAGAGTACCATTCAGTCACAGATCTCAGACTGGGGCGGTACAAGGAGGATCATCACAGCCAGGTATAATATATCATTACTTTACTATTGTCATAGAATGAAAGTAGTCTGCTATAAGCTTACCATATATCACGTGTCCACTCGTGTGTAGTGATCCCACAGCTTGTCTAATACAAAGTCACTTGTCATTAAGGAAGCCAACTGGAAAAACAGGGAGGGAAAAGTTATGCGCAAACAAAGCCGATTCAACTTGCAAAAATAGCCCCCACCCACCAATAAAGGACGACGACAATCAGGGATTTACACATTTTAAGAAGTGATAAAGCCTTTGAAAAGAAGTACAGACACTGCAAGAAACAATGGCAGGGAATTTAGTTTACTAGACAACCCCTTTAAATCTCCATCAGAACTCCAGCATGCGAAGAGGATTCTTCACTGTAGATCAGATGAACGAGATTAATGAAGTCATCACTTGGAGATGTATAATATACACAGCCCCAGCTATTCTACGGCTTCTAGTAGGAATAGGACTCACCATCCTCTTCATCACTGGCTCCAGCAGGTACAGCGGATGCGCTTTGGATTGTTCATTCCCTATTAAAAACACATTGTTAATTCTATTTCCACAGTATTTGAGTTCCCATACATTTGACAGCTGATTGCATTGTGCCTTATATCAGGCTTTAGTGTGGCATCACCAAAATCAGGTATATGCTTGTTTATAGAAGTCATCACTTAAGGCAAGTTTAAGAAATCAATACAAGGTTTCACAGCACATAATTCAAAGAACAAAAACAAAAAAACACCATCTAATAGCTTTTAAGTCAGAAACCACTACAATCATATCTTCATATGTTGTGGTAATAGAACCTTTTAGTACAGTGCCCAACCAGTCTGTATATGACATCACTGGCCTCAGAGTATATTTGCACGACCTCCATCAAATGTGTTATTGGAGACTGAAGCTAATTTTGCAAACTGAATTCTATTAATAGCTCCTATTCTGGCTAACAAGTGTTATTCTTTAAGTGACTGAAGAACAGGTCAGCATACAGGTGTGATCAGGGATTTACCTCTGCACCTTGAATATAAACCCTGCCTTTATACATGTTGCTTTGTATTTCAACTGCAGCAAATTACAGCCCTACAAAATGGTGGGGGTGTGGCTGGAGCATGTATACGGCTATCTGCACTTGCCAGTGCGGTAATGTAGCAAGAACAGACAAATCTAAAGATTGGTATAAAGGTTTGACCAGAGATTTGAGTCTCTGGATTGTCTTTCCACAGCCTGTATATTCTAATCTTGATGTACAGGCACAAGTATTTGGGGTCACATATAGTGTTTAAATAGGACGTTTTGCACAATTTTAAAAAACTTAAATTGAGGATTGAAGTAAATATCCAGATTTTATTTAATAAAAAGATTGTAAAGTAAACTAACAGAAACCGATGCAATGGTTTTCATGCAAAACACCATGTGCTTAATACTGATCAGGCGTTTGTTAAACTGCATATGCAATCAGGCTGAGCCCCTTCCCATTCTGGCTAGATTGTGATTTGAAATGCAATTGAGGGAACATGTGAATGCAGCCTAAAAACGATTCACAACAATTACATGACAGGTGCTTACTATGGATCACAAGTCTGCAAATTTATAGGATTATCATGACTTCCAATACACTGAATTTACTGCATGGAAAGGTCATGTGCCAATCCTGCAGCTAATATGTGAATGAGGCCTAAGGCTACATGTTGCATGACAGGCTTGGGGACATACCTGCAAGTTCTCCGCTGTACATCTGTCCCCAGAGATCTGGCAGCAGTATGGTGCCACTGTACATATTCTGTAGTGTTGTCTGAGGGGAGAACAGTGCTCCTCCCTCCTATGCAGCTCCTCTACATGTGCTCAACTGGGCAAGCTTAAGCAGCCATGTTCATGTGAATGTAGACCTAAGCCACCATTGAGGACAATTGATGCAGTTTTAAATTGATAAGCAAGTCAACAGAAGTTGCAAGTTTAAGATTACAATTTATTGGGTTGGATACAGGCACATGACACTAACATTTGTCATCTTGAAATCCAGTCCAATGGATCTCCATGAAGGTCGGTCCGCTGTACACAGGTCATTCCAAGGCTTTAAACATCAGAAAAGCTACAAGGAAAAGAAATCACAAGTTACTCCAAAGTCTAATGTACGAAAGGCAAAACTAAGAAACTTGATATTTTACAATACAGAAGCTCAGAGAGTACCATTCAGTCACAGATCTCAGACTGGGGCGGTACATGGAGGATCATCATAGCCCGGTATAATATATTACTAATACTGTTCTATTGTGGCAAAACTCACCCAGGATCCGCTCTCGACAGGCAGAGTCATTACACGTATTCTCCATCGCTAAATTGTCTTGTCAGATTGAAGCTTTTGACTTTGTTCAGCCAGAATCTATGGCTGTTTTGCTAAAGGCTGATCGCATGTGGCCAGAATCTGCAAAATAAACCAGTGGGACATTATTTTGCATGCAACAATCCATAAGCAGTTATTGTAGCCCATTAATATGTAGAAGCTCAGAAGGGTACCAGTCATCAGGTCTCAGACTGGGGCGGTACAAGGAAGATCATCACAGCCCAGTATAATAGTGTTTTATCACCATTACTTATATTGTGGTAATAGTTTAGCTACTTCTATTCTAGAACGGACACTTACCTCAATGTTGTCAGTCTTTTGGCCTGCAAAGAGGAGAGAACAAGCAATTAGACAGCTCAATGTTAGGCGTGTTCCTTATGGACATTAATGGGATCTCTTCAGGATAGCGACGATCCATGTCACAGCCAACACGAGTGCCAGCTCAGGGTATAGTGGATTATTCATCACTGGAGACCCCTTCAATCATTTACATGTAGTTATGGCTACTTCAAGCTAAAGTCATGCTGAGTAGACATCCTATAGCAATTTACACAGGAAAGTTCTTGTGTAACAGGTTTCCTAACGAGTATTCAAGGCCATGATTCCATATTGTATTTAATTCTAAAAACACCCAAACATCTTCCTTCCCCTTTAAGATTCATTATAAGCCCTCCTTACCATAATGATGTTCTGGCCATGGCAGCAGTCACCTGTAACCCTGAAAGATGGAACCAGTCATTACTAGTGCAACATAACAGTAATTATAATGTACAATATCCTCCAAGCTGTCAGGATCCAGATTTCTCATCAATAATTTCAGACGAACGAGATTCACTGATCATCATGTCAGCTGGATGGGCGAGGTCTTGTTACATGACTACTTAGTTCTGGTACTCAAATGTGAAACATTTGAAAAGGTTTTGGTTCTCATTAGTAACAGTCATGCAGCAAGAAACTATTGGCCCTGTTCAGACAATGCTTAAAGGACATCTACCATCAGAATCAAAGTATGTAAACCAAGTGTGCTAACATGCTGGCGTCTCCCTCCGGCAAGATCCACTTAGCCCATTTCTGTAAAAACAAAAAAGCGGCTATAAAAAAAAATTATGCGCTCAAGTGGGGCTCTGGGCTGAATATTAACTGAGCTCGAAGCCCCACAAGTTCATTTGCACAATTTAAGCTTTTCATAACAAGGGCATAGGAACCTGAAAGAAGAGATTGTGCCAGAGGGAGCTCACAGCAACATACAAGTGTGCTTGGTTTACAATCCTTCATCCTGGTGGTAGATTTCTACAATAAACTGAAGTCTATGTTTTAGCCAAGACTTACCAGAAAGTTAGGCCACGTAGAGATGTAATCTTCATTCTGCATTACTTTTGGATCCACCTGCTGGAGACAGACTATGGTCAGATTTATACTGCATACAGCAAAGGCTTCAGAGAACAGATGCTGCTCAGTTGTTCATACATTTTCATTGTTTATCAAAGTGAGCTAGTTTTTTCATCATCACAGCCCTATAGTCTGCAGGACACTATATAGTTACATACCTGCAATACTGTGCCTATATAGCTCCATGTTCTCCAGTAAACCTGCAAGGAGATACAATAGGTTAGAGTTACATAAGAATCTGGTTAAGATAGAAAATATATTTAAATAGCTGCCATTTAACAGCATTTTTTTAAGGGCTTAGCAATACAGTCATATTGAATTCACAAAATTATAGTATTGCAGATTAAAGGGAACCCATCACCAGGGCAAAACACTTTTATTGTAATGCAACTGCTGATAAAAGGCAGAGGCATTTTTGCACTGCAGGTATTATGGGCTTCTGTAACCTGTCTTTAGTGAAAATTAGATCCTTGGTGACAGGTTCCCTTTAAGATGTGAATAAAAGGGGCACTAAAGTAAACCCAACCCTGATCAGACTGTTCCAGCTGGAACATTGTATCCTTCCTCTCCTTCTGAGGTAACCAGTGGGTTCAACCTTTTCAGGCTCTGGCACCGTGCAGGAGGTCGGACGGGTGATGGTTTCATCATTTGGGTAGGAAATCTGTCAAACCCAATTCATCCATTAGACTGAACAGAGGAATTTACCTGAAACTGGAGAGGTCCATTGCAGATCTTTAGGTTCAACATCTGCAATAAGAGTATGTATTAAAAATCTGGCTAACAATTTTCCTGAACAAATTATACATCAATTTGCATTTTGGAGAGCTTGCTACATCTTTCCATCCTGTTCCAATGTGTAAGAAATCCAACCCTGATCAGACTGTCCCAGCTGGAACATTGTATCCTTCCTCTCCTCCTGAGGTAACCAGTGGGTTCAACCTTTTCAGGCTCTGGCACCGTACAGGAGGTCAGACAGGTGATGGTTTCATCATTTGGGTAGGAAATCTGTCAAAACAATAACTGAATGGAGGCATTTACCTGTAACACAATATGTCCACTGTAGATCTTCCTCAATGTTCAACATCTGCAACAAGATTATGTATTAGAGATCCAGCTAGGAATTATACAGATCTGCAGAATGGAGAGGCCTTGCTGCATCTTTCCATCCTGTTGTAGTGTGAAGTGCAAGAGATGCAACCCTGATCAGACTGTCCCAGCTGGAACGTGGCCTCCTTCCTCTCCTCCTGAGGTAACCAGTGGGTTCAACCTTTTCAGGCTCTGGCACCGTACAGGAGGTCGGACGAGTGATGGTTTCATCATTTGGGTAGGAAACCTGTCAAACAATTCAACTGAATGGAGCCATTTACCTGTAACTATATGTCCACTGTAGATCTTCCTCAATGTTCAACATCTGCAACAAGATTATGTATTAAAAATCCAACTAGCAATAATTAGCTTATGGGGCCTGAAGCAATTATATATATTCATCTGCAGGATGGAGAGGCCTTGCTGTGTCCTTCCATCCTGTTCTAGTATAAAGTACAAGAGATGCAACCCTGATCAGACTGTCCCAGCTGGAACATGGCCTCCTTCCTCTCCTCCTGAGGTAACCAGTGGGTTCAACCTTTTCAGGCTCTGGCACCGTACAGGAGGTCGGACGGGTGAAGGTTTCATCATTTGGGCTCATCAAGTGCTGCTGCTTTATAACGCTTGATTTTAATGGATTTGCTTTGACATTTGAAGACCTACCTAAAAATCACATCTTCCAACATCCTTGGACACCTGCAGATAGATAAGCGATTTAGTATAAAACTCAGGGGAACAACATGCAATGTATAACAAGGGCAGCCTTATCTCAGAATTAAGGTTGACCTCACTAGCCAGTAGGATATATGCTTGTTTTTTGTTAGACATCAGCGATAAGGACCACCACAAGAAGATACACATTTTCTCAACTCACCTGAAGTCTCATCATCCGACATCCTTAGATGTAGAGAAAAGATCTCCTGGAAAAAAAAAGTCAAAGTAAAGCAACTGGTAGCTTCAAGTACAAATTACCTAAAAGAAGACCCGTATTACAAATTTCACCACTCAGCCAGGTAGGTTCTCTCCATTGTAAGCTCAGAAAGAGAGAGTTCAAAGGTTCTCATCTCTGTGGCTCATGTACAGGAAGGAGTCTACATATAATCCATCAATACTGGGAGAAGGTTACATTCATGGCATCAGACTTCTCCATTCTGGAACTCATGAGAGAAGCTCATACAAAGTTACATCTGGTCATTGTAAGTATTCACTAAACTGCTCACATTTCTGGATTACTGTTCATTGTATTTATAGAAGATGAGCAAGTGGATCTATGGGAAGAAATTCCTAGAGAAGTCATAGCCCAATAACAGAAGAGGCACGACTAAGTCTCCGATCTGGGTAACAGTGGGCACCAAGGAGAGACTTCTGTTCATATCCTAAACTCGACAAGTATCAATGATCTATGATATGCATCACATCACTGAAACCTAAGAGGGTTTTATAATAGAGGATTTAGAAGACAGAATATGTCACTTGAGAGGACCACCTCCAAATCAGGGGTCCTGCAGATACTTGTATGCCATACAGAACCCACTGTGTACTAAAATATGTTTATTTGTGTATTCAGGGATCATAGAATACATCTCATGTGGTCTCAACTTACACATTTGAAGGAAACCTACCACCAGTCACTTTCTGGTGTGTACCCCTCTGGCAGGATTTGCTCTTTAAAGGAAACCTACCACTTGAAGTGGCAGGTTTCCGATGGCAATACCGGGCACCAGCTCAGGGTGAGCTGGTGCCGGAGCTTATTTTAGTTAGTGTTTTAAACCGCGGTTTAAAACACTTTTTAAACTTTATAGCCGGCGCAGGCAGGTACGCGCGGCTACATAGGAAGTGAATGAGAGCCGCGCGCATGGTAAGCGCCGAGCGCGTACCTGCCTGCGCCGGCTATAAAGTTTAAAAAGTGTTTTAAACCGCGGTTTAAAACACTAACTAAAATAAGCTCCGGCACCAGCTCACCCTGAGCTGGTGCCCGGTATTGCCATCGGAAACCTGCCACTTCAAGTGGTAGGTTTCCTTTAAGCTCTTGCCTTTACGTAAAAATGATTTAAAGGTTATGCATATGAGCCCGAGAGCCACCATAGCCATTAACTTTTATCCCCACCCGGCTAATTTTTAAAATTTTTGTATAAAACAAGGACAAGTTAAAGGACATTTATAACCAGAACAATGATTGACCAAGCACACTGACATACTGGTTTAAGGGGAATAAAAAGGCCTTTAAAATTGTGCAACCAAGACCACCAGGCTCATGTGCAGAATTTTAAAGCCTTTTTTCCTTAGCACATAAGAAGCTAAGAACAGCAAATGGCCAGAGGTGACACCAGTAGGTGAGTGCTTGGGTTACAATCCTTGACCTGGTGATAGATTTCCCAGAGCCAACACACCAGCCTGTGTTTACAATCCAAATCCTGGTGGTATTTTAGCATTAATGGATGAGGGCCCAATAGTAGTCTACCAGAAACATAAGGCCATTCAACTTTAGAAAAAACGGCAAGGACTTTTTGCAGCATTTAAGAGCCAGGAAGAACTGAGCAACATGCTCAGCACTCATACAGAATGGAACCAGCAGGACAAATGTACATCCTATAGAACAGGGTTCTGTAATTAGAGGGGACCACAGCAGAGACCCTCAGCCATTAGGCTTATTTGCCATCTTTTGCAGCAACATCCTATATAACATCTATATAGCAACACATTGTGTATCACTTTAAAGAAGTTGTAGTGGACTTCAGCAAGCACAATAAGACTTTGCAGAGCCATCACATGGAATAATAGCAGGGAGCATAACTGGACTATCAGTCCAACACTCAGGCCATGTGCTATTGGGCCTGTAGAGGAGGCCACATGTACGTATGTAGAGGTCAGCTACATGTACACAAAGTAGGGGCTACTTCTGGAATAGACAGTATGTAGAGATCTCCTTTAATGCATTAAATAAATCTGCATCTCAATACATATGAGTGGGCACTTACCAGTCTGCCAGGCCATGCCCTGCACCTAAAGGATCAAATAAAACACAATACACACATTAGCATCTGGAATAAGCTTCTTACACAGCTACAATACACATTAGGCCTATGTGCCACGTGCGCATGCGCCTCAGAGATTTAGCTGTCCTCACAGTACTCAGAACAGGTCTGTGAAAATCTCATCCTAGATGCCACAGCTTCCATATAGTGTAAACGATATACCAAAGATGCCCCTCTATGTCACCCCACAGCGGGCAGCAGCTCTGGGCACTGATACACTGAGGATGGCACCAGATTCCAACTCACCATGCTGAGAGGAGGTCGTCCGAAATGGCCGAGTGCAAGAAGGCGGGCGCTTTATATAGCAAAGGACGTCGCAAGGCATGATGGTACTATTTTGCAGTGCGCAGACTCCAAAAGTTTTTTTTTTGTCTTTGTCTTCTGCAATAAGCTTTATCGACAGCAGTGTGCACACTCGTGCTGCAGCCGGACTTCACTTGTGCAATGTCTATAATGTAAATTATAGACTTGCTTCACGGCACTAATAACGTGTTCATTCTCCAAAACTCTACGTGTTCTAGGTGGTCAGTTTAAAAGTGAATTTATATAAAATGTTTTTTCGACAGAAAGGTTAATGTTTCGTTATCTGTGATTTTTGAAATGTGCTTGTTTACGAAGAGCGATACAAATACTTCTCTGGAAAGGCCTGTAGAGCATGCAGGTGCTGATTTGTGAGGAGAGGAAGGACATGGAGGAGCAGGATGTGTGAGGAGAGGGAGGACATGGAGGTGCAGGATGTGTGAGGAGAGGGAGGACATGGAGGAGCAGGATGTGTGAGGAGAGGGATGACATAGAGGTGCAGAATGTGTGAGGAGAGGGAGGACATGGAGGTGCAGGATGTGTGAGGAGAGGGAGGACATGGAGGTGCAGAATGTGTGAGGAGAGGGAGGACATGGAGGTGCAGAATGTGTGAGGAGAGGGAGGACATGGAGGTGCAGGATGTGTGAGGAGAGGGAGGACATGGATGAGCAGGATGTGTGAGGAGAGGGAGGACATGGAGGTGCAGGATGTGTGAGGAGATGGAGGAGCAGGATGTGTGAGGAGAGGGAGGACATGAAGGTGCAGGATGTGTGAGGAGAGGGAGGACATGGAGGTGCAGAATGTGTGATGATAGTGAGGACATGGAGGTGCTGATGTGTGAGGAGAGGGAGGACATGGAGGTGCAGAATGTGTGATGATAGTGAGGACATGGAGGTGCTGATGTGTGAGGAGAGGGAGGACATGGAGGAGCAGGATGTGTGAGGAGAGGGAGGACATGGAGGTGCAGGATGTGTGAGGAGAGGAGGACATGGAGGTGCAGGATGTGTGAGGAGAGGGAGGAGCATGATGTGTGAGGAGAGGGAGGACATGGAGGTGCAGAATGTGTGATGATAGTGAGGACATGGAGGTGCTGATGTGTGAGGAGAGGGAGGACATGGAGGTGCAGAATGTGTGATGATAGTGAGGACATGGAGGTGCTGATGTGTGAGGAGAGGGAGGACATGGAGGTGCAGAATGTGTGATGATAGTGAGGACATGGAGGTGCTGATGTGTGAGGAGAGGGAGGACATGGAGGAGCAGGATGTGTGAGGAGAGGGAGGACATGGAGGTGCAGGATGTGTGAGGAGAGGGAGGACATGGAGGTGCAGAATGTGTGATGATAGTGAGGACATGGAGGTGCAGGATGTGTGAGGAGAGGGAGGACATGGAGGTGCAGGATGTGTGAGGAGAGGGAGGACATGGAGGTGCAGGATGTGTGAGGAGAGGGAGGACATGGAGGTGCAGGATGTGTGAGGAGAGGGAGGACATGGAGGTGCAGGATGTGTGAGGAGAGGGAGGACATGGAGGTGCAGGATGTGTGAGGAGAGGGAGGACATGGAGGTGCAGAATGTGTGAGGAGAGGGAGGACATGGAGGTGCAGGATGAGTGAGGAGAGGGAGGACATGGAGGTGCAGGATGAGTGAGGAGAGGGAGGACATGGAGGTGCAGGATGTGTGAGGAGAGGGAGGACATGTAGGTGCAGAATGTGTGATGATAGTGAGGACATGGAGGTGCAGGATGTGTGAGGAGAGGGAGGACATGGAGGTGTAGGATGTGTGAGGAAAGGGAGGACATGGAGGTGTGAGGAGAGGGAGGACATGGAGGTGCAGGATGTGTGAGGAAAGGGAGGACATGGAGGTGTGAGGAGAGGGAGGATATGGAGGTGCAGGATGTGTGAGGAGAGGGAGGACATGGAGGTGCAGGATGTGTGAGGAGAGGGAGGACATGGAGGTGTAGGATGTGTGAGGAAAGGGAGGACATGGAGGTGTGAGGAGAGGGAGGACATGGAGGTGCAGGATGTGTGAGGAAAGGGAGGACATGGAGGTGTGAGGAGAGGGAGGATATGGAGGTGCAGGATGTGTGAGGAGAGGGAGGACATGGAGGTGCAGGATGTGTGAGGAGAGGGAGGACATGTAGGTGTAGGATGTGTGAGGAGATCGAGTGAGCTGGCTCCTGAACTGCTTCCTATGAAACATATAACAGGGAGCCACAGGCCAGTCAATCACCCCACACCACTGGTGTGGCTCACTGACAGGAGCCAGCTCCCGTCGTTCACAAACAAAAGCTGTCGGTTAGAGCCGTCTCGTTCGTGAACGACACATTACTAATGGAGGTGCTGGATGTGTGAGGAGAGGGAGGACATGGCGGTGCTGACCATGTGTTGAGCATAAGTACATGGGAAACAACATCAGGTCCTTTAAACACAGAGGATCTGCACCTTTGGCTCCTGCCATCTACTTGTGGATCTGGGGTAAGGGCACAGACAAGGCCAGATCCTGAGGAGCTAAGTTGTTACCAGACACCAAGCACTGACTTTGGCATTAGCCTGTTTCTTATTTCTAGGATTCCATTTGTGTTGAATGGAGCGTAAAGACTCATGTTTGACCTGTTGTTCAGGAAATTTGTAAAATAGAGACATTCCTTTTTGTGAGGGTGGGGGACCCTGAAGTCAGACCCCACCGATTGTTATCCCCTAACATTTTGTATATAATGAAAGAGGACCTGTCACCTCTAAAAACTGCTCTAGGAACTGCTTAATAAAATAAGCAGCTCTTAGTGCTAGAACAGACGCTGCAGTGTTACACTGCTAGCGTTATCGGAAAGCTCCGATAACGCTAACAAACACTGCATTGCTATACAATGGAAAACGCTGGACCGCGCTCTAAGTTTTTACAGGTGACAGGTCCTCTCTAATCCTGTCAATGGCAGTATGGGGCAATATCTCTTTCATGCATCCCTCTCCCCTCCTACATTTTGGGGGTCATTTACTAAGGGCCCGATTCGCGTTTTCCCGACGTATTAACCGGATATTTCCGGTATTTTGCTGCACGCGATCGGATTGTGTCGCATCGGCGCCGGCATGCACAATATGGAAATCAGGGGGCGTGGCCGAACGAAAACCCGACAGGTTCGGAAAAACCTCCGCATTTAAAAAAAAAAAAGTGTCGCTGGACTCGCGCTTACCTTCACCAGGAATAGGCCAGTGAACTCCATTCCGGCGGACTTCAGCGGGGCAGCGCCACCTGGTGGACGTCGGAGGAACTACCTTAGTGAATCCCGGCCGGACCCAAATCCACCGCAGAGAACACACCGCTGGATCGCGAAGGGACCGGGTAAGTAAATCTGCCCCTCTGTGTCTGCTGTTATAGTTTTTGTACACATAAGGCCCCTATCACACACAAGTATGCTTCGCCTGATAAGATTGGGAATAGATTGTGAGCCCCATTGGGGACAGGGACTGATGTGACAAGCTGTGTGCAGCGCTGCGTAATCTGTGTGCGCTATATAAATAAAGAATTATTATTATTATTACGCCTGGGCCGGAACCTGAGTGTAACATAGCCGTAAGTTAACTGTATGATGAGCGGCTAGCATACGTCTGCCATAGAAGTGGATTGTGCCCGCTACTGTGAGCACAACATATATCACTGTAATTCATTCGGCTACCTTACGGCTGCCTTTAACGATTGTGTGAAAGTATCCTTAATTTGTAGATTTATAATTTATTGTATATGAGGAAACTGAAGGTTGGATGGCTTGATGTACTCAAAGCCTAATATGTCTTAAATGCATTTTTAACAGCATATTGTCATAGCTTCCAGAAGTGGTCATGGTGGTCTGGACAACTTGGACAAGAAATGTAAGTCACAAGATTTTCCTTGTACTGTTTTCCATTGAAGAGTCTACAAAGCGCCTGTGTAAAACTTCTAAGGTATATAAACACGACCGTAGGAGGAAGGGGGGTATGTACGGCTGAAAGCTTGCGGCTGCACATACATCCCCCACAGGCCGGCAATGGGTGCACGGAGCGATACGGTGATGCACACATGCCATACAAGGGGACATGTCCTATCTTTCCCCGTGTGCACGCCCGTACGCTGTGTATCTCTGTGGAGAGGGGAGGGGTCAACCCTCCTCCTCTCGATGGTGCCAAATGTATGGAATGGGAGCAAAGTTAGGAAAATAGTGGTAGAAGAGAGTACAGCATGAAGGAGGGGGGTTCATGGAGCTCTCTTTCAGCTACAAAGAAGAGTTATATTGTAAAACTAAATAACTCCACGACGGGTTAGGAAACGCTCTCCACAATTTTCAGTTGTTTGTTAGAAATGATTTACATTAGTACTTAAAACCTCATGTCACCCCAATAACTTACACCTTACTTAAAGAAGAAGATATCAGAATAAAACAGAGAACTATAATTAGGAGAGAAGATTATTTATTCTCAGGCTATGATGATGTGATGATATAGCCGGGGTAGATAATGGGTAAATGCCCCTCTATTAGTTTTTTTGTCCCTCTCTGCCTCTTCTTCTCCCCTTTATGATGTGGCTGAGGGTTTAGTATTCGGGGCTTTGTGGTCTGGTGGTGCCACATGTACATAAAGAGTAAATTGCAGATGTAGCTCCTGCAGATTAGCTGTAGGGGGCAGTATCCTGATTCTTTTGGTTAAAATACTGATGACTGCAGTAAAGTCCAGCAACAGGGCAGGAGACGGGAGGTAACTGGGTCGCTGGTTTCTTGCCTTATCAGCCGCATCATTCTCCTCAGATGTGTAGATGGAATTTCTTCATTCTACAAGATACAACCAGGGACAATGTATCATAAACCAGGAGATTCCCGAGGGGTAACTATTTGTGAATGAATCCTGTAAACAAGTAAAAAGTCCAGAGTTCGGGGCGTCCTGTGAGAGAGCAGCCGGGTCACTACTCATGTAGATAAACTCACCTTTATCCATAAGTAAGAATGTGTTGTGCACTGGGTGGAGATCCTAGGACCTGGCCGGCTTCATGTATGGCCGTCTCTGCAATCACCTCCACATGTGGCTGGTGTAGGAGAACCCCTGGAATAGTTCTCTGTCCTCTGATGTTATTGGGGTCTTTCTGGCTTCTGCAGATGATAGTAGGGCGGACAGAGGGACCGTGTGATGGGACGTCACTGCTTCACTCTAGGAGAGAAGATACAGACATGAGATGAATAATGAGAACAGGACTTGTCCTAAGTGTAGGTGGTATCTGTGCAGGAGCAGAGCTGTAGTGAGATCTTACTGACATTGAGTGCCCATAGAAATCCTACATCTGACAGATCTATGTGTCGCACTGTTGGTTCCTATCGTTTCCATGTACTTACTGGTAGCATTACATATGGAGGGCGAGCTCTTCCTGTCCAAATGTCCGACCAGTCGACATCTGCAAAAAATGGGTGTCTGCTAATAGTTTTGCAGAACTTCTGCCTCTTCTTAGGTGACTTACGGAAGACCTATGATAAAATAATTGGAAATTGTAGTTACTGGATGGAACACTGATTATAGAATCATTAATGTCAGGTAAACATTTGCTACATCTATTACAATCAAATAATTAGCATAGCCCAATAATAATCCTATTTGACCTTTTTGGGTCTCATTGAGATATGACTGCATATACTCACCCCTTTTAAGATGTTACGTATTTGGTGATGCAGGTTACAGGGATACTCCAAACTGAAACTGGCGATGGACTCCAAGATTTTATTCGAGCTTTCACCCTCGTAGAAAGGGAAATGCCCTGTGGCCAGTTCATAAAGGATGACACCCAAGGAGTAAAAGTCCACACTGTTATTGTACGGCTTATTTAGATGAATCTGTGGAAGCATCATGGAAGATTAATCACATGGTAAAGAAATAACCTGGATGTATCATAGACGCCATACTGAGGGCACAAGACCTGTATTCCTCACCTCTGGGGCCATGTAGCCGGGAGTTCCTGCATACTCTGTGATGGTTTCCGAGGAGTAGACATCAACTGCAGCGAGGCCGAAGTCAGCTATTTTAATGTGACCCGTGCTGTCCATCAGAATATTTTCTGGCTTAAGGTCTCTATGAAGACAAGGTTTGGCAATAAGCAGAGTCATGGAAGGATTATGGATGGAGTAGTGGACGGTTACATGAAGCCTCCATCTCTATGGATAGTTACTTATAGGAACAGAGATAATCTCCTCTATGAACAATGCTTCCATACATCATCCGACATAGCGAAGCAGATGACACCTCCGTCTATCTCCATGTATAAATTTGGAGGCATTCCCAGATAGAGCAGAGGACTTATGGACCTGTATAGAGACCATCCTATGGCTCCATGCAATGTGTCCTATAAGATATCTGCACTATGTAGTGTGTTAACCCCTCTGATATTATTACATGCTCTAGATACCTGTGTATTATGCCTCTTGCGTGCAGGTACTTCAAGCCGCAGATGATCTCCGCTGTAATAAATCTAATGAGAAAGAAGAAAACATTGATCCTCATCAAACACCAGCAAAGTAATCGGCTACAAACCCAACATCTACTGGACAATGGTAAATACATGACATATAATACACAACGTGCAGGTACCTGGTGGTCTGGATATCACAGGGGGCTCTACTGTTAATAAAGTGTAGGAGTTCTCCTCCGGTGACGCACTCCATTACGAAAAATATGTAATCCTGGAGAAGATACAGAAAAAATATACTACAGGACATGATGGGGACATTCTCCGTTCTGGCAGCCTAGATATGTCTACATGTAGTAGTTTTACAAGTCTTACAAGCTGCGAGGAGGGGTCTACTGATGTCTCTACTCATGTGTTGGATGAGACCATCTATGGAGACACATAGAAGATTCCTACCTGATTCTGGGTGGCTCCAAAGCAGTGGGTAAAAAGGTGACACTGGGAGGTGATCTCAAGGACCTGGCGCTCAATGAAGATGGCATCTCTATCATCTTCTAGTAAGACTCGCTTCTTTATTATCTTCACAGCAAGGTCTTGTCTGCTGGAGGGGTGCGAGGCCATCACCACCTGGAGGAGACAGAGGGCTGTGAACATGGGTCTGATCTACCATGAGGTCAAGGAGCTTTTATTTAGAGTTATAGGACAGGAAATAATCCAAAATCCATAAAGCTACCTCCAAGGAGCGATGTATGGTCAGCAATCACTTACCTTCCCATAACTTCCTGATCCCAGCAATTTATGGAATGTCAGCTCTTCCATTCTGATATGGGTGGGCACTCTGGCTATACCTCTTGATGATCGGGAGTCACAGTCTCCTTGAGGAGCGAAAATATTAAATTATATTGGGTGAAATGGGTAAAACAGTCTCCAAGAGTAATGTTCCTACTTACCACTAAGACAGTTTTACTATAGGACAGTTTATATAAATTCGGCCACAGTTTTATTTAGTGATAGTAATAGATTATAGAAACTAGGCTGATTTTGTTCAGAAGCAGCGCCACTGTGATCTGCAGGTTGTGTGTGGTATTGCAACTCAGCCGTATTCACTTAAACAGAGCTGAGCCTCAATACCAGACACAACCAGTGACCTGTCATGGCGCTGTTTAATAAAAACACAGCTAAGTAGCCATCACTTAGTCCTTATATCTACATCCTGGCAGCTCCTACCTGCTTCCATCATCAGACTTTGTTTTGGTCTGTCACCTATTGGGTGGTCACGGCTCAGCCTTTGTCTTTTGGCCAGTGGATGTTCAGACCCGGATGAATTTTGGGGTCTCCTTCTCTTCAGGATCCTATGGGGAGTCTGATCCTGGAAGCTGATTCCGGCTTCCAATTCGGGGTTCAGCTTTTGCCTTTTGGCCTTTGGGTGTTCAGACCCGGATGAGTTTTGGGGTCTCCTCCTCTTTAGGGTCTTATAGGCCTGATATGTGGTTGGGGGCTTCCTAACCTCATCATTACGCTCCAAGATGCTCACTGGAGCCTTCCTCTTGCGAGGTGGTGGTCCATCCTCGCTCTCACTATCACTCCACACCTTACACTTTCTCTTTTTTGCGCGCTTCATATTCGCTATGAACACAGCAAAAAAAATCGCCTCTTCCCAGTATTTGGTGAAGAAACACAAATGATTTTTGCATTCTATTTCCATGAAGCCGGTGACAACGTGATATCATAAAGCAATGTGACCTCATGGGATTCCGTGTGACATCATGAACTTATTTACATATTCAAACTATCCACAAACCACAACTCTATGTGTATAGATAATAAAGTGATCAGAGCGTTACCATGGAGAATTCATATAATTATAACCTTGATATTGCATATAATTGGCAGTCAGTTACTATACACACCGCCATGCTGTAATGTTTGTGTTGTATGGGACAAGACCCAGAACTGAATGGAAATGTTGTTGCTCATGCAGAATGCTGGGATGTAACTTCTGGGGGTAGGTGACTGGGTTGGAGCCTTATTGGGCCCGCACATGGAGTCTCATACTAAACATCTTAATTTACAGACTGTTACAGATTTTACATTAGGTCCCAGCGGCTTTATGATCGAATAGTTAGGTTACTGCCCATGATGGACATATTGGGGGTAATTTACTAAGGGCCCGATTCGCGTTTTCCCGACGTGTTACCCGAATATTTCCGATTTGCGCCGATTTCCCCTGAATTGCCCCGGGATTTTGGCGCACGCGATCGGATTGTGGCGCATCGGCGCTGGCATGCACGCGACGGAAATCGGGGGTCGTGGCCGAACGAAAACCCGACGGATTCGGAAAAACAGCCGCATTTAAAACAAAAAATCTGTCGCGGAGCTTGCACTTACCTTCACTCAGCCCGAGCCGGTGAACTCCAGTGTGTTCCGATGCTTTTCAGCGCAGCAGCGCCACCTGGTGGACGGAGGATGAACTACCTTAATAAATCCCGGCCGGACCCGAATACAGCGCAGAGAACGCGCCGCTGGATCGCGAATGGACCGGGTAAGTAAATCTGCCCCATTGTCCCCTAAGACTATATAATCATATTTTCTGATGTGATGTCTGTGGTCTTGTGTTCTAGAGGTTTACTAAAGAAGACACGGGCACAATAAATAAATTACAATTAGTTTTTATTGCTATAATATATTTTTAATATAGTTTTAATTCGAACTATCAAACTATCCAGTGTAATTTATAGGATTTACTGCATAAAAAGGCGTAAAGCAGAGGAAGGCGAAAATAAGAAAAAAAAAAGGGCAAAGCTGCAGCTCACCTCCAGCGCATTATTGATCATACGCGGAGCCGGCAAAGGACCCACCTCGTTTGGGAAGGCAAAGCAACTGGCAAAATAATCCAATGGTCCAGCCAGGTTCTAAAGCGTGTTCAAAATTTATTCGAAAATATCAATACATCCACAGTGTAAATCCTGTCCACCAACGTGTTTCAGACGGTGTGACCGTCCTTTAGTCATGGTCTCAGGACTAAGGACGGTCACACCGTCTGAAACGTGTTGGTGGACAGCATTTACACTGTGGATGTATTGATATTTTCGAATAAATTTTGAACACGCTTTTGAAGGCGAAAATAACCCCCATGTGAGGGGGAAAAAATTCCTTCCTGACCCCAAGAGCTGGCGATCGGCTGCTCCCTGGTTCCCTGCAGTGATAGCGCTGGATGGTGCCCTGTCACACTCAGGCCGGCTGCACACGTGGACGCTCTATGAAAAACGGACTATACACTGGATGGATTTCAGGATGTAGCACAGTCCAGGGGATGGGACTCCCTGCATCATATATGACTACAAAGCACAAAGTTCCCTCCTCTGCAATGTGGTTGGTCCTAAAATCCATCCAGGATGTGGATAAACCAACAATGTGTGCAGCCGACCTTATACAGTGTGTTATTTTATATCTAATTTACTCTTCTATAACTATATTATTCTTATCTTATCTTGACTCTGTGGTATCTATAATAATCTTATTCCAGTAGTACAAATCTTATTTTACAGGGCCACATCTGCCATGAAGCGAGATGAGCATCTCACCTCATGTGGTAGATAGCAGAGCCCTGAGGCACTACATGGGAGGGTGTGTGTGTGTGTGTGTGTGTGTGTGTGTGTGGGGGGGGATGTATATATATTGGCGCTGTATCTAAAATAATTAAGGGTGGTATATAATATATTAACTTTAGGGTTTTCATCTTCTTTTCTTCTATACTTGTTTCTAACTATAATCTATATTATTCTTAGGTTTATCTTCTATAATATTTTCTATCACTATTCTATACTACTATATTACTTCATAATAACTTCACTTTTTTCTTATTACTATACCTATATGATTCTTATCATATTGGTATCTTATTTATCTTCACTGAATATATGTAATCTCTTATATGTGGCTAAACATGTTCAACCTTTAATAAAAATGGAACCATCATAAAAAGAACCTACCCACAGATATTCACTTTCTTTTTGTATTTTAGGTTTTTTCAGTTTTTTTTTACATGATAAATAATTTTGTACAGGTGACACGAGGTCACTGATATTCTCAGATTATTATAATGTCTTTTGTATATAAATATTACTCTTCGCAGAAATCATTCATTGGCAGATAAAACCTTTTAACCCTTTAACGACTTGTGACTTAAGAGCACATCACAGGTCGGCAGCGGATGCATGGAGAGGGCTCACGGGCTGAGCCCTCTCCATAGCCGGTAATTCTTTGCTGCATATCTCAGAAAACACTTACCGGTAACACCTGCGGTCGGTGCTAAAATAAAAGTTATAGATTTTTGATTGTGGGGAGTGAAAAATGGAAATGAAAAAACAAAAAAGGGACAGGTCTTTGGTTGCGTTTACAAATGCAGCGCTAGTGTATAGGGAAGGGCCTCGACCTGATGACATGTGAATGAGCTCATATGGGATGGGGCCAAGTCCCGCCCACAGACCCTAGCGTTGTGTTTGTAAATGTGTGAATGTGTCTATTCATATCCTTAGTTTTCCAATAGCTGAATACCGATGGCTATTGGTTATTAATTCTTACCATGTACTATGTTATCATATATCACTGTAGTATTACAAGACCAGGGGAACCAAAAAAATACACAGCAAGACAATAAAAATAATGAAAGTACACAAGATATAAGGGTGAAAATAGAGAATTTTATTGAAATAGCAATTTTATTGATGAGGGGGGCGATTGATTTGATAATTTCCAAATAAAAGTCAAGGATATTTTAAATCCACTGACTTTTGTTGATTGAGGGGAAGGCGAAAAAACCCTTAAATAAGGGGAAAAATTCCTTCCCGACTCCACCTAGGGCAGTCAGACTAGATCCCTGGAATAACTTTTCCTTAATCCAGGGGAAGGCGAAAAAACCTCATTCAGCCAATTAGCTTTACATGAGGAAAAATTCCTTCCCGACCCCATGCATGGCAGTCAGACTAGTCCCTGAATCATATACTAAATAATTTGTTTCTGGAAAGTGAGCTAAATTTTATTTAAAATTTTGAGGGCGAAAATTAATTTGTTTTGGGGCATTTGTGTTGATCCAGAGGAAGAAAAGAAAAAACCCCTTTAAGACAATTTGTCCTGATTTAAGCGAAAAAACATTCCTTCCTGGCGCCAAAGATGGCGGGAAATATTCCCTGGATCAAGTGCCCATACTCACCTGATACTCACCATAAAGATGGAAATCTGTGGTCTCAGGGTGGTCTAAGAAAACGCAGGCTTGAAGGGTCGTCGGGTCGGCCAGAGGTCAGAAGAATTAGAGCCAAGAGACTGGGGCAGCAATATGATGACAAACGGCAGTAAAGCAGCAGAGAGAGGTCATGTGCGGGGCAAGTCAGGGTCAGGTCTACAAGCAGTGGGGGGAGGAGGCACAAAGTTCTGGGAAGGAGGCATAGGGGTTACCCCCCGGCCTAACCCGATGGTTTGTCACCAGAACAAGATGGAATGGGTGGCTGTGCTCTCCTAGTCTCCAGTTCCTCCCAGCAGATGGTTCGGAAAAATGGGTGGTCTCTGATGTTACCGGACACACCCAAGCGCATCTCTGGATCCTTCTGTAGCAGGTTCAGTATAAGATGTTTTAGGTCTTCATCAAGCCATGATGGAATCTTTGGCTTCTTTCTGGTGATCGAGAGAAAGACCTTTTGCATCTGGTTGAGGTCATAAAAGGGGGATTTCCAGATGACATTTTGGAAACAACGATCCCAAGACCCCACCAGTCCACTGCTACAGTGTAAGGTTTATCCAGGTGCACCTCTGGGGCCATGTAGCGGTATGTTCCAGTCTGTCCGCAGATCTTAGTGGAAGCAGTCAGACCGTCCTGCGCCAGCCCCAGGTCTATAATCCGGATATGACCATCTTCATCCTGCATGATGTTGGCTGGTTTGATGTCTCTGCAATGAAAAAACAACATTAATACTTGTTATAATAGGTGTCATGAAGAAAGAAGAATATCTTGTTAGAAACTGCACCACTAGTGTCCATGGATGTATATGGTACTGACATCTCCAAAAACGGACACAGCCCATGGATATCAGTGGTGTCCCAAAATCACATAAATGTAGTTTCTCTTACTGATGGGCGATGCCATGCCCATGGAGGAACTGGATGCGTACAAGCTCGATGCTAAGCTTGCCCCTCCGAATAATCAGTGACTCGAGGCTGCCGCCGGACAGATACTCCAGGATGAAATACATATGGCGCTTAGACTTCAGTGAGGCACTGAGTTGAGACACGAATGGACAGTCTCTAGCAGCCAGGAGTATCCACCTCTCTCGCTCTAGGATATAATATAATATAAAGTTCTGATTTCTCCTTCCCTCTCTGCTAATGCACGGTTCTTGGTTTGTAAACTGAGGCTGCAGGGATCACACTAAAGGAAATCAACCATTTGATTTGATGCATTATGGGCCAAACATACCTTGAGAATGCTGTAGCTACATTGATGCAGAAACATATCTTATTAAATCCCTGAACTGAGTGCTCCCAGAGAACGTTGTATTCACAGTGTTGTACCTGACAGGCAGGAGTAATCAATCACTGCACAAACTCCCAGCTGCTTTGTATGAGTCACCCAATCAGACTTGGCTTACTGACTCTATGGATAAAGCACTACACATGATAAGAGCTTTCTCGCAATAAAAGGTAGTCAGTGACTACATGAATAATCAGAAAGAGGCAGAAATCTGATCTCTTATCTGACAAAATACAGGACTTCTACTTTATGTCCAGAAGTGCCATGACTTAAGGATGCAGAATATTCAGATTCTGTCAGCACATCTCCACACTGTGCGACTAAAAATACCACAGTCACTTACAGTATATATAATGTCACCTGGCTAACAGAAATGTCCCACACTGTGCTCCTAGATAATATTTATCCCCATAACCAAAGTGACCACACTGCCCCCTCCATTATCAAATATACCCCCAAATTTAAACCACTCTGTGCCGCATGCATATATCAAAAATGATATTGCGACCCTGAATTCAAAAGCTTCATGAACTGCTCCTCGGCCTTCGTTATTTATTTAATAGAATGCCCATGCGGCCTCCAGTACGTGGGCCGCACAACCCAACAACTTAAAACAAGAATGAACAGTCATAGGTGTAACACAACGAATGGGTACATTAAACATAGTGTCTCAAGACATGGTTATACACACCACCAAAAGGATTTTTCAGCCTTTTCAGTCACCCCGATCGAACATATCCCTGATGGGAATGATCGTTTTAATCTTTTGCGCAAAAGAGAAATGTTCTGGATTTTTAAAATGAACTGCCTCACCCCCAGTGGCCTAAATGAGTCATTAGAAAACAACTTTTAATTCTTCATTTAAAAAGAAATCATTTCCCCACAACCCATACCCTCCACTTTCCCCCCCCCCCTCCCCCAGTCAACCCAACCCACCACACAGTCCCCCCCCTTTAGCGAACCAATACTATTAATATTGATATTATTCTTCACCATCAATATGTATATGTTTTTTTAAAAAAACTTCTTTTATTTCTCAATTTAATTGTAATCTAAATTGTTCTCCCAGTCATTGTTTTGTTTTGTTTTTTCCCTCCTCAGTGCAGCTTTGCCACAGTGTAGCTTTGCCACACTGTCCTGCATTCACTACATACCTAGTAATCATACTATGTGGCCCCACTAGATGGCAGACATCTTTCTGGTTAGATTCTCCTGTGCGCATGCGCCAAATTTCGATTCTCCCGTGCGCATGCGCCAAATCTAGATTGTGGCGCGCGCCGCTCCCACCAGTCGGCATTAGAGATGAGCGAACACTAAAATGCTCGGGTACTCGTTATTCGAGACGAACTTTTCCCGATGCTCGAGTGCTCGTCTCGAATAACGAACCCCATTGAAGTCAATGGGAGACTCGAGCATTTTTCAAGGGGACCAAGGCTCTGCACAGGGAAGCTTGGCCAAACACCTGGGAACCTCAGAAAAGGATGGAAACACCACGGAAATGGACAGGAAACAGCAGGGGCAGCATGCATGGATGCCTCTGAGGCTGCTTAAACGCACCATTATGCCAAAATTATGGGCAACAGCATGGCCATGACAGAGTGACAGAATGAAGCTAGATAGCATCTAAAACATGCAATAATTGACCCTGACACTATAGGGGACGGCATGCAGAGGCAGCGGCAGCAGGCTAGAGAGTGTCATGGCGACATACCCTAAATGGACTCAGGCTTCAAACCAATGGGTGGCAGAGAGGAACCAAAGGAGGTGAGCAAGAAGTGCTCAAATAATATCGGTACATGATAAAAGTTTGCCAGTATATTTTGTGGATTACACAGCAGGGTGGCGACAAAGTTAACATGGAAGCCATGAAAACAACCCAAAATTCTGCCTGACACAGCTCGTTTGATAAGGGGACCATGTATGGAGGCAGTGAACTAGTAGTAGATTAAAGGTGCTGCAGTTAAAACTATGTTAGTTGGATCTTGGCATGGAGCTGGCGCTCCGCTGCCAGGCGAGCTTTCGCCAATCCAAGCCCCTGTCTCTAGGCTACTCCCCAAACAGCACTTTTGTATAAGATCAAGTGTAGTAGCGTTCTTATAAGTTTAGGATATGCCGGGTGAGGGGAATGTAAACAGATACGCAAGAAGCGCATGATGCGCATGGAGCTGGCGCTCCGCTGCCAGGCGAGCTTTCGCCAATCCAAGCCCCTGTCTCTAGGCTACTCCCCAAACAGCACTTTTGTATAAGATCAAGTGTAGTAGCGTTCTTATAAGTTTAGGATATGCCGGGTGAGGGGAATGTAAACAGATGCGCAAGAAGCGCATGATGCGCATGGAGCTGGCGCTCCGCTGCCAGGCGAGCTTTCGCAAATCCAAGCCCCTGTCTCTAGGCTACTCCCCAAACAGCACTTTTGTATAAGATCAAGTGTAGTAGCGTTCTTATAAGTTTAGGATATGGCGGGTGAGGGGAATGTAAACAGATGCGCAAGAAGCGCTGAAATAATATCCCTAAATGGTAAAAGTTTGCAAGTATATTTTGTGGATTACACAGCAGGGTGGCGACAAAGTTAACAACTTTGATGTGGAATGCCCTGTAATAGCTCTTGGGCGGTGTGCCTTTTATCGCCTAGGCTCAGCAGTTTCAGCACCGCCTGCTGTCGCTTAGCGACGGCACTGCTGCTGTGCCTAGAGCTACCGACTGATGGCGCCATGCCCACGGATGGTAATTCGGAGGAGGAGGAGGTGGAGGAGGGGTGGGAGGAGGTATAGTAGGCCTTTGAGACCTGGACCGAGGTAGGCCCCGCAATTCTCTGCGTCGGCAGTATATGACCAGCCCCAGGGTCAGACTCGGTCCCAGCCTGCACCAAGTTAAGTGTAGTAGCGTTCTTATAAGTTTGGGATATGGCGGGTTAGGGGAATGTAAACAGATGCGCAAGAAGCGCATGATGCGCATGGAGCTGGCGTTCCGCTGCCAGGCGAGCTTTCGCCAATCCAAGCCCCTGTCTCTAGGCTACTCCCCAAACAGCACTTCTAAGAACCTTTTGTATAAGATCAAGTGTAGTAGCGTTCTTATAAGTTTAGGATATGCCGGGTGAGGGGAATGTAAACAGATGCGCAAGAAGCGCTGAAATAATATCCCTAAATGGTAAAAGTTTGCCAGTATATTTTGTGGATAACACAGCAGGGTGGCGACAAAGTTAACAACTTTGATGTGGAATCCATGAAAACAACCCAAATTTCTGCCTGACACACCTCGTTTGATAAAGGGACGATGTATGGAGGCAGCTATATGGACGACTTTTGGAGGTAGCAATGGAGACAACGTGTGGAGGCTGCTATGGAGACAATTTAATTTGGATAGTGCCTGTATGTGGCAGTCCCAAACATTTTTCAAACCAGAGGAGCAGGTAGGTGGCCCTCCAGTAAAATGGGATAGATTGAGTGCCTGTATGTGGCAGTCCCAAAAATTGTTCAAACCAGAGGAGCAGGTAGGTGGCCCTCCAGTAAAATGGAATAGATTGAGTGCCTGTATGTGGCAGTCCCAAAAATTGTTCAAACCAGAGGAGCAGGTAGGTGGCCCTCCAGTAAAATGGAATAGATTGAGTGCCTGTATGTGGCAGTCCCAAAAATTGTTCAAACCAGAGGAGCAGGTAGGTGGCCCTCCAGTAAAATGGAATAGATTGAGTGCCTGTATGTGGCAGTCCAAAAAATTGTTCAAACCAGAGGAGCAGGTAGGTGGCCCTCCAGTAAAATGGAATAGATTGAGTGCCTGTATGTGGCAGTCCCAAAAATTGTTCAAACCAGAGGAGCAGGTAGGTGGCCCTCCAGTAAAATGGAATAGATTGAGTGCCTGTATGTGGCAGTCCCAAAAATTGTTCAAACCAGAGGAGCAGGTAGGTGGCCCTCCAGTAAAATGGAATAGATTGAGTGCCTGTATGTGGCAGTCCCAAAAATTCTTCAAACCAGAGGAGCAGGTAGGTGGCCCTCCAGTAAAATGGAATAGATTGAGTGCCTGTATGTGGCAGTCCCAAAAATTGTTCAAACCAGAGGACCGGGTAGGTGGCCCTCCAGAAAAATGGAATAGATTGAGTGCCTGTATGTGGCACTCACAAAAATTGTTTCAAACAGAGGACCGGGTAGGTGGCCCTCCAGAAAAATTAAATGCATGAAGTACTATAGCAAGAACCAGTGGGCCCTGTCAAAAAATAGCCATTTTCCTCTGCTTTACTGTACAAAGAGGAGGAGAAGGAGGAAAATGAGGAGGAGGAGGAGGAGTGGATCAATTATTCAGGTTGAGCTTCCTTCACCTGGTGGAGATTGGAAATTCTGAGAAATCCAGCCTTTATTCATTTTAATAAGCGTCAGCCTGTCAGCGCTGTCAGTCGACAGGCGTGTACGCTTATCGGTGATGATGCCACCAGCTGCACTGAAAACCCGCTCGGACAAGACGCTAGCGGCAGGGCAGGCAAGAACCTCCAAGGCGTACAGCGCCAGTTCGTGCCACATGTCCAGCTTTGAAACCCAGTAGTTGTAGGGAGCTGTGTGATCATTTAGGACGATGGTATGGTCAGCTACGTACTCCCTCACCATCTTTCTGTAAAGATCAGCCCTACTCTGCCGAGACTGGGGACAGGTGACAGTGTCTTGCTGGGGTGACATAAAGCTGGCAAAAGCCTTGTAAAGCGTACCCTTGCCAGTGCTGGACAAGCTGCCTGCTCGCCTACTCTCCCTCGCTACTTGTCCCGCAGAACTACGCACTCTGCCGCTAGCGCTGTCAGAAGGGAAATACTGTTTCAGCTTGTGCACCAGGGCCTGCTGGTATTCATGCATTCTCACACTCCTTTCCTCTGCAGGGATGAGAGTGGCAAGATTTTGCTTGTACCGTGGGTCCAGGAGAGTGAACACCCAGTAATCGGTGCTGGAATAAATTCTTTGAACGCGAGGGT